>NC_135738.1:1102500-1257500 GCF_041903045.1 Epinephelus lanceolatus | reverse complement strand
GACTTTTCAGTTTGATCGAAACCAAAATTACAGGTGTGAAGTCTCCCCGGATCAAACTGCACCACAGTTCAATATGTTGATAGTGTGGAAACTTTTTGTTTTTATTTAAAAAAAGAAACAAAACATGATTTAAGACAGGTGTTTTGGTTATGATGTCCTCCCTATTTATATCAGTGGGGGAAGAGCTGCCCCCGACTGAGACTGTTCCTAGTGGACCGACAGTCCTCATCAGGGTCCATCAGTGGACCAGCAGTCCTCCTCAGGGTCCATCAGTGGACCAGCAGTCCTCCTCAGGGTCCATCAGTGGACCAGCAGTCCTCATCAGGGTCCATCAGTGGACCAACAGTCCTCATCAGGGTCCATCAGTGGACCAACAGTCCTCCTCAGGGTCCATCAGTGGACCAACAGTCCTCCTCAGGGTCCATCAGTGGACCAACAGTCCTCATCAGGGTCCATCAGTGGACCAACAGTCCTCATCAGGGTCCATCAGTGGACTAGTCTCCTGCATGTTTCTGATATGAATGTAATGATTAAATGATATATTTTGGTGGTTTGAGTTGAAGGTGTGAGAAAGAATAGTATCAGTAACATTGTTAACACTGTGCTACATTACAGAGAAATACAAACCGTACTAATGAACCTTCATTAATATAGGCCTATATTTTATCTCCAAGTGCACGTCACACACTGAGCGAGCCGCCTGTTAATGACGCTGTGGGCTAATGGGCATGTAGCTACTTCCATGTTTCAGATGATACGTCATGTTTGTAGTCGACCAATGAAGATGAGTTTACATATCACCTTGGGTTCGTCCTTCACCTTCTCAAAATGATCCCACACTTTGGATTTCCTGCCCGACATGTTATTAACTAGCCTGTGGAATAACCGCAGGTACCAGCCCTGGAAATTAACCTGACTCCTGTCTGACTGCTGAGCGTGGACACTTCCTGTGTCTGTCCTTTCACATTAAAGTCTCACATGCTCCAGTCATATAGGTTTGGATTTATTTTGACAAAGTGCAGCTCCTGATAGAGTTTCAAGTTTGTTTGTTTGTTTGTTTGTCTTTATTGTTTGTTACACAGTTTCAACAAACTCTGAACATAACCTTCATGAAGGAGGATATACTGCAGGACTGTCTTTATTAGCTTGCATTAGATTTAGCTAGGTGTTCCTAATAAACTGAACACTCGGGTGAATTCACAAAGAAGGGATTGCGGTTGCTGAAAGCGCTATGAATTAGGCATCACTTGCAACCTCTGCCTGCCCCGTCTCAAGGTCTGATTCACAAAAGATAATAAAGTGCAAAAATGGCATAAAGTTTCGCAGCTTAGTGAAATTTGCCAGTTTTTGGCATCTGATTACAATTATTCATGTGACAAAGTGTAAATGGTGCCTTTGTGCCGAGAACACAGCAGACAGACTGACAGCTACAGGTTCTGTCCGTTGAGGTGCAGAGGCGTTCCTCAAAACTTCCAAAGGAATTTAAACGTGACAGAGAAACTGTATTTGGGGATTTAATATCAGTGAGCTTCAGTTCCCAACAACTTTCTGAAGACACTCATAATGTCACTGTAGCTGTGTGTGGCTGTTAGCGCTGGTCTCTGTGAGTTGGGCTGTTGCTGTGATGAGGATCATTTCCATAGAAGGAGGTTGATTCTGCATCAAATGTATAAATATTACCTCAGTTAGCTGCGTGCAAACAGCACAGGAGCTCTGAGGCGCGTTTGCTTGGCAGCACAGTTAGAGGTGTATTGAGACATGTCCAGCTGCAACCATGTTCTGTTTGGAGCCTACACAAGACGCCCCTAGTAACCACACCCACCACCATTGTGAATAAATGAGGTCAAACGTAGCAATAACCCTCTTTATGATTCATTATACATGAACCCACATAGCAGATGGGTCTGGGCCAGACCCGGCATCAAGCTGGCACTGCTGGCCTACTGCTGGCATGGCAAGTAGTGTGTTAACCGGATATGGGCCAGGTCTGGCAATGATGGCACCGTTTATGTGATGGCATGCCATATGTGGGCCGATTGTGGTTGGGTTAATGTGGCCCAGATCTGTACACAGCACATGTGGGCCGATTGTGGTTGGCTTAATGTGGCCCAGAGTTAGGAGGATTACTTTCAAAACGTACTCCATTACACTGAATACATGCCCTAAATGTAATCTGTTATGTATTCCATGAGATTTTTGCTATATTTTGCAAAAAAGTCATACAATTTTGAGAAAATTGTATGAATTACTAAGATGTTAGTCACCTTTTAAGTAATAAGATATATGCCTTACCCTTCTCTTAACCTTAGCTGCCTCCGTTTTAACCTCAGGGCCCTGACACACCAAGCCAACAGCTGGCTGTTGGTCAATGTCAGGCCGTCAGTGAGCGTCTGTTGCCCTAGTTTTTGCGGTGTGTCCCTCACTGTTGGCACAAGTCAGCTCTTGTGAATTCAGCATGTTGAATCAGTGTCTGAGTCAGAGGAGCCTGACTGAGAGAAATCATTTTGATTTGCAGCTCAGCTCAGCTCAGCGCATGAGGAGAGAAGTGAAAGTGAGGAAAGCAAACAAACGACTAAAGTTAAGAGGGCGTGAGATCTAAACAAGCTTGATACGTTAGGGAAGATTATATTTAGCCATTGAGCCCTGCAGCAGAAATGGTTCCTAACTGTTGGTGTCATTGTCAGATGGCGCACTGTAATTGATTGATCATGTTGTGTTGTTAATGTGCTAACTGGCTAGCATGCTAGCATTTAGAATCTGTCCTGTTGGTCTTCCAGTGGAATACAGACGACCATCGCCTGCTGTATGGAGAGTTATTTCCTCTCAGGCAGGCACTGAACGTACGTGCTGGTTGGCTGTAGTCTTTACGGTGTGTTCAAGTGCAGAGTTTTAGTCAAGACACAGGTGACTTGAGGGGATGCAACAGTTGGCCTTGTCGCCACTCGATCTTTGTTGTCTGTTCAGTGTGTCTGAGCCTTAACTCTTTATAGAGGCCAAGGAGCGAAGGGAGCTAGTCGTGGGCTGATGTTGCTGGTGGGCGAGTCATGTCAGCTGCTCACAGCTATATCTACTCGACCAGTTCCACCTTTGCTACAACAATTACAGTTTCTTTTTCTCGTATTGTGAAACTTTAAGCTAAGTTTAGCGGCAGCAAATGCAGAATTGTACAAACCTAGATCTTTGGTGCAGTTGTTTTGGATGATTGAGTAATCAGTTTCAGAAAATGATTTCTATCTTGAGCAGTAACGGCTGGTAACACCTCCAGTATAACTTCCAGAGGGTAGAGCTTAAAGAAAGTCATTATTTAATTTTCTTTCATTTGTGATGACTGTAACTTCTCACTCAAACAAATCTCAGTGAAGAGATGTGTTATGAAACTATTGTGTGACATTGTTGTAGTGAATGGAAATCTAACTTCTACACACAGCAGCAAAATGTTGTGTTGTAACCTTAAAACAAGAATCATTTACTGTAGAAGCTCATTTTTCATTATTTGCATGTCTGCTGCGTTCCCAGTGGCCTTACTAAGCAGATATTATGATAAAGTGCTTCCTCCATGTTTTGCTGAGCTCTGGACTTTACAGGAAGTTTTGTGGAAACACCCAGAATCCTTCTCCGGTGTGGTGTGAAGGTGCAGCTCGCGGTGCGTTGCAGGGCTCGGTAAATATTTAATCAGGAGAGAAATTAAGTCAGTGCTGACTAAAAGAAATGGGTCGTAGTGAGGAAGTGTGGTGAGCGGGGTGACGCAGGGTTGTTATTGGTCATGTGCAGAGGAAATGTCTGTTTGATCAATGATCCTGCCTGAGACACTGCTGCAGGAGAACACATCAGTTAGACTGATAAACACAAACTATAAGGTCCAATAATGCCCTGAAATGGAAGGACTAACAGTCAGCAGTCACACCATCATCATCATCATCATCATCATCATCACGGAGCTCCATGTTCATCACACACCAGAAAACTATTGAACAGATAGAGACCATCATCATGCCCAGAGAAGACTTCTCCTTACTATTATTAATCACTATATTTAAAGGTTGTGTCCTCTGTACGGTGGCCATTTTAGGACATCTCAGGTTCAGCTTAAGGTCAGTCTGACACCGTCAGACATTCAGCCTCAGCTGGAGTCATAGGCTGAATCCAAATGTCCACCCTCTGGACTTGTGGACTGATGCCTTGCGTACTTCAATCATACATACTGTGACCAGTTCACTGTCACCACGTGAAGTCTGCGAGGGCAGAGAACGAAAGCCCCTGTTAGACAACCTTCAGACTGTTTTACTCGTTGCCATGGAAACGTTCAAGTGAAGAGTGAAGAGTTGGTTCAGTACCCTGCAGATAACAAGATTTATATCCCATATATAAATAACATGCATTTTGATATTTCTACATATTTCTGTATCATAATGATGTCGAATATTATTTTCGGGCCTACGGGATTCAAGTAGAGTTTTGTTTTTTTACTTGGCTATTGGAAAAAAACTACCACGTCTATATTACAATGAATTGTGGCTGATTAAATCAGTGAAGTCTGCTTAAATCCCAACAGTTGGAAAAATGTTCCATTTGTCTGACAGCCCATTATCCCCAAACACAAACGTCCACTGCTCCAAAAAACACACATCCTCTTTATCACAACCGCATGGCTAATCATGTTGTATTATAATGGACCTTCATACTATGGCTAAGGCATGACCGCCCTGCTCTGCCTCTGATTGGCTGGTACTTGTTGCCTTAGTTGGTTGGGTTGATTAGGTTCAAGCTAGAGAAGTGCGATTGGTTTGGGTTAGGTGAAAATATCAGGGGATGGCAACTAGAGGCAGAGTAGGGGAAAAAAGTACCACAGAAGCTACAGCAGGCAGTCAGACCGCACAGATGGAAATTCAGTCTAATGGTGCATACACACCAAATGCAAAGAACATTTTTGCCTCACGTGCTAGTATGAATACGGCCGCTGGAGTGGTTTTTTGGAGTATTTAGCTACTGGCAAATATTCACAAATATACAAATATAACAGCTGTGCTTACTAACTGGGGAAGACAGCTAATGGTTAACCTGCTTTGTTGTAAAGTACAACTAATTTCTGCAATCAAGTCAAGTGAACACAGAGGCTTCGTGTTCTGACCCAGCAACACTCTTTATTACCTTTATTACCTTTATTGCCAAGGAGGTTATGTTTTCGCCGGTGTTGCCCTGTTTGTCTGTTTGTTTGTTTGTTTGTTTGTTTGTCTGCAAAATAACTCAAAAAGTTATGAACAAATTTTGATGAAATTTTCAGGGAAGGTGGATAATGGGACAAGGAACAGATGACAGCCTCAGCAGCAATTAAGATGGTGAAAATAGCGCCATCTGGTGGCCGGAAAGCACATCTTGTTCTACTTGCTAAATATTGTTGTTATTGTTGTGGGCTTTGCAACACAGCGTCACAGAAACCAAACAGATTGCACGATTGCATCACTGGTGTCATTCCTGTCTCTTCACGTCTTTGCTTTGAATTCGTTAATTGATTTGTATGTTACTGCGCCGCTCAAAGAATTCACCCTGTATTTGGTGTGACCATAAAAATCCTTTTTCCCTTGTTGTCATTATGTAGTGTTCCATGCAGCAGTGATATTGTGATGGTTGTGAGGGCTTAATCCTCTCAGAAGAACAAGCTACTCACTTTTCTTAATGGACAGATGATTGTTTGTCAGATCAAAGGTCTGATGTTTGGAGCAGCCGATTGTTGCTGTTGGAAAGTTACCAGACTTCCTCTCTGACAGCCAGATATACACACAGATGCTCCCAATCAGCCGGGGCAAAGAGAGTGTGAAACATTAGAGGTAGGGCCGACTGATTTTAGCTCATGAATCTTTCTAACTGCAGGGAGAGTGTGTATTTCTGGAGCAATGGACGTTTATTTCGGGACAATGGCCTGTCTGACAAATTGGCTTTCGGGACAATTTTTAAGACTATTGGGGTTTCCAAATAACAGGCAGTTGGAACAATGGCATGGCACCTATTAGTGTAACACTCCATAAAGATTTTAGGATTTATCCTCGTGGAGGTCTTAACCACAATTTTAAGGCGATCCGTCCAACAGTTGTTGATTTGACTGTGGACCAAAGTGTTGGACCGCAGGACAAACAGACACTTCTTCCTTTAATCCTCAGACCTTGACTCAGAATGGGAGCTGCTCCAATCCGTGCAGACCATCTGTGATTTAATGATATGATGTTTTACTAGTAGCTGTTCTCTCAGAGTGCTGGTGCAATCCTGAATATAATACAGCAGTAATAAAAAAGACTTGAAGCAGAAGTGAAGCTGTGTTTTGCTGCAGAGCTTCTGGCAGAAATTTGATGCTTTCACTGCTTATTTTTTAGTTTATTCCAGCACGTTTACCCTCTGCTGCTGCTGCTGCTGCTGCTGCTGCTGTTGTCAGGTAAACAGAGGGTCAGGTTTCAGTGTAAGCAGCATCCTACTGCTAACACTCAGCAACCTGCGAGCCCTCCGAGGCTGCTGGGAAAATCCCGTCCAGACGGAGATAAAGAGTGGGCAGAGAGCAGCTTGTAAACGTGAACAGAGCTGCTGAGACAAAACGCTCTGAATAATTCAGAGACTCCGGTGCTGCTGCTGCTGCTGCTGAGGGCCAGACTCACTGCAGACGCACTGAAATGACTCTAAATCACAGTTTAACACCTCACACCATCTGTTTTTACTCCTGCTGTAACCTTCCAGTATTTCTACTCAGCAACTAGACCGTTTATTTTTATTTTTGCATCTGTTGTGTTACAACTAGTGTTTTCTGTAAGCAGCAGGCTGGAGGAGACTTCCAACAGAAATGAAATGAATTGCAGTGACAATAATTTGATTCTGCTCTGTCTCTGTCATTACTGGGAACATTTTAATATCTGTAAGACCTACTTATGATTTGAAACTGAAGGAGTTTGTTCTTATCATTGTGAAATAAATTGGATAAAAAAGGGGAAACTGAATTGTAGCAGCAGAGAAGCATAGCAAAGAAAAGGGAGAAGATTAATAGACTAGAGGAGGAAGGTGGAGGCTGTTTCATACACGTCTTATTTAAAGAAAATCGTTCAACATTTTTGGAAAATACACTCATTTACTCACTTTATTTCTGAGGTTCAGATGTTAAGATAGAAATGATTGCCTTATCTGTGTTGGTAAATACAGAGCTGGAATCAGGATATGATTAGCCTAGCTTAGCATAAAGGCTGGAAGCAGGGGGAAACAGCTAGAAATCTAAAGTATTTCTTATTAAATATAGTTCAGTATTTCTAACATTAAATATTATTGACTACGTAAACAACTTCAAGAGCTTTAAGAGTGCTGAGGATACACACGGGCATCCTTGAAAATTTTCTGAATCAAGGACTCAGTTCTTGGTAGTAGTGAAAGAATTGTACACATTAGACATCCATGTCATGTAGCCGATGATACTGTGTTGAGTAACGGCCATCTCTCTGTCTCTGTGTGGACAGATGAGACAAACTAATACATTTTCTTCATGTCTTTTTCAGGTTGGTCGCTTCTTTGGCGAGGTGGACGGGTCTGTGATGGCGTCGCTGATCAAGATGGGAATGTACAGAAAGTATGAGTGACAGACTAAATATACTTTATAAGACACGTTAAGATATGATGAGAGATATTATGACTATTGTCACACATGTATACTGCCAGATATTAATACATACTTTCAACATATTGTACCACAGTAGCCAGAACTATAACTATAATATTATTACTTTCAATAATGTTGTTGTAAGCTACTGTTATTACCTGCATCTCTCTCTCTCTCTCTCTCTCTCTCTCTCTCTCTCTCTGTCTCATTGTGTCATATGGATTACTGTTAATTTATTATGCTGATCTGTTCTGTACGACATCTATTGCACGTCTGTCCGTCCTGGAAGAGGGATCCCTCCTCAGTTGCTCTTCCTGAGGTTTCTACTGTTTTTCCACGTTAAAGGTTTTTTGGGGAGTTTTTCCTGATCAGCTGTGAGGGTCATAAGGACAGAGGGATGTCGTATGCTGTAAAGCCCTGTGAGGCAAATTGTGATTTGTGATATTGGGCTTTATAAATAAAATTGATTGATTGATTGATTGATTGATTGATTGATATTATGAAGGTGTTTAGACAGCTGATTGATTCTGCTACCAGACGAGCTGTTCAACTGATGTTAATGTGTAAAAAATACATGTGAAGTTGTTTTTAGATGATATGTAGGTTTAAATTTACTAAAATGAAAACACTGAACACAGTGCGTGTGTGTGTGTGTGTGTGTGTGTGTGTGTGTGTGTGTGTGTGATGTATGAAGTCAGACGTTACTGAAGCGAGGCTGTATGTTTGTTTGTTTGCAGAGTGTCGCTGTATGACTACCAGGCCATGTGTAAGAACAGTCATCATCACGCCAGCAGCGCCCGACCTCTGCTTAGTGTGAGTTACTATTAACAGAACTTGTGTTCGGCTCAGTCACTGTTGCTGTAGTGAGCATATAATCACAGTTTTAGGAAGAGGTGCATCAGCTCAGTGGCTTAATGTAACTACAGTAAGTCCACTTACTCAAGTACTGTACTTAAGTACAGTAATTCGGGGAACTTGTACTTTATTTTAGTGTTTCCATTTACTAACACATGATGATCTTATAGAATATGATGCATTGCCGCAGATAAAACGACCCAGCGGTGTATGAAGGAGTTAAGCTGAGCATAATCTCAAACATCTACAGCAGGAAAATGACACATTAATGACTTGACAAATAAAAATAAGACCATCTTGATTTTCTACTTTTGTCGTGTTTATAGATGAGCTAATTTTCTCACTTTGTGGAAATTAATTTCTATGTCAGTATTTTGCTAACGTGCATTTCTTTATTAACTTGCTGTTTTTTTTTCTCCCTCAGCCGTTTTATGGCATCGCAGCGTTAATCAGATGGTTCTTCTCCAACGCTCTGATGTAAGTATCAACAGCTGTTTGTTATTCCATAGTCTATCAGTGGACAGTGACAGGAAGTAAAGGTGAGTAATAGTGACAGACACACCTGTGACCATGCAGCTGAAGGATTTCAGACAACAGGATGTTCAATATTCTTTTTCTTTTTTTCAACCTTTAATAATTTACAGTGGCTTTTTCATTAACTTTATTAACATAAGTGAACAGGTGAGATCATTAAGGGCCAGGTAAAGGCGAAATTCAAAGAAAGGGTTTTTTTTTTTTTTCCCCCTGTAATCTTGAAAGTTGCAGATGTTCTGTAACGGACTGCGTGTTTGTGCTCATTTAGTCATTATTTCAATTTATTCAAAACAAACATGAAACAGAAAATACATGACAGCCAACTTGTTATGCTGGATGCCATTTTGTTTTTCGGGTTGTCCATATGTACATACATCTGATCTACCGGTTTTTTTTCCCTGTTAAAGGGTTTTTTGGGGAGTTTTTCCTGATCAGCTGTGAGGGTCATAAGGACAGAGGGATGTCGTATGCTGTAAAGCCCTGTGAGGCAAATTGTGATTTGTGCTTTATAAATAAAATTGATTGATTGATGGATTGATACGTATGTGATATCTAGAGAATGCATTCAGGGAATTTTTTCAAGTGTCTTCTTGGACTCAATAAACTGATTAGATTTTGGTGGTCAAAGATCACTGTGATCTTGTGTTCATGTCGTTCTTGTGAACAAGATATCTAAAGAACACCATGAGGGATTTTTTTTTAAATTTGGCACAAACGTCCACATGGACTTATCAATGAACTGATTAGATTTTGGTGGCAATGGCGCAAAGGTCAAGGTCACTGTGACCTCATTCTTGTGAATGCAATAGGCTATCTCAAGAATGCCTCAAGAGAATTTTTACTGATTTGTCACAAACGTCCACTTGGTCTAAAAGGTAAACTGATAAGATTTTGGTGCTCAAAGGTCAAGATCACTGTGACCTTGTGTCCGTCTCATTCCTGTAGATGGGATGTCTAAAGAACACTGAGGGACTTTTTTTTTTTTTAACTTTGGGACCGATGTTCACTTGGACTCAATCATGAATTTATTTGATTTTGGTGGTAGAAAGTCAAGGTCACTGTGACCTCACAAAACATGTTTTTGGCCATAACTCAAGTATTCATCCACTAATTATGACAAAATTTGACACAAATGTCTAAAAGGGTAAAATTATGAAGTGATGACATTTTATATCCAAAAGGTCAAAGGTCAGTTTCACTGTGACATCGTAATGTTCCACAAAGACACTTCTTGCTGTTAATTTTCATGCAATAATCCACATTTGGAGTAAAGTATCCCGTACAGTTCTCTTCGTGTTATATGTTGTGAATTGTCACTCAGTTTCATTAGAGGTCCTTGAAAAATCGTGGAGAAGTTTTGAAATTTTGTGAATAGAAATGTGTGGGAACCCTGCAGTTGGTCAGATACTGAGTTGGTGACCCACATTTTAGGTGTCCGCCTTAAAACTGTGCTGATTGTGTAGATCTTCTGTGTGTGAAGCATCCATGTTTTCACTGACACGGATGTAAACTGTGAGTGTAACTTGACTGGATCGTGGGGGCGTACCTTGCACGGCAGTAATTCTAGTGTTAAAGCTGAGTTTGTATCTTTGCATTTCAAACCTTAATCGGATGTGAACTATATCCTGTGGATATTTTTAATATTGATGAGTCAGTGTGCTGAATTTAATGTTTTTTAATATGCATAAATCAAAGAGTCTAAATGTAACATGAAATCCACCACCTCTGAGAGAGAAATTAAACAAAATGAATGATCTTAAAGATCACTGATTCCATGGTCACTAAATGTACCTACTGTGTGACATGTATGTAGATACAGAACAGATCTGTGTGTGTGTGTGTGTGTGTGTGTGTGTGTGTGTGTGTGTGTCAGCACATAAACACTTGAATATTTGAAATATGATTTTTGTTGTTAAGGATGTGTTTGTGTCTGCTGTCAGGTTCCTGCTGGACTTTAACCTCTGTGGTCTCTGGCACTCGGATTATTTTGTGGACGGTAAGAAGTGAACATGTTAGATATTAAACACAGAAGTGGAAGAAGAACTCTGATGTTTGACTGTAGGATAAGTAGTAATACCACAGTGGAGAAATACATCAGAGTAGAGTAGAACTGTAGCTGATTTAAAGTTGTAAAAGTACAATAATATAATTTATATTATATTATTGGAGTGTAATTATTAATGCATGTATGTGTTCATCACTTTAATATTGCAGCTCGTACAGGTGAGGCTTAGTTTACTTATGTTATATACTGCCTTGTAGCTTTTAATCTCCCCTATGTTATCTTAATCTATAATATACATCATATTCTGTATTTATTAAAGTACCAAATGTAGTTAAACAGTAGTAACTACAGCTCTTAAAGAAAGTTAGTGGGATAAAAACTACTATATTTCCCTCTGAGATGTAGTGGAGTAGAAGTATAAAGTAGCAGAAAATGGAAATACTTAAAATACAAGTGCCTCAAAGTCAGGCCTCCAGCTGATCCTTAAAAAGTGTCCTTAAAGGCACTGAATCCATTCATCTAAAATATAAGGCCTTAATTGGTTTTAAAAAGTCTTACAAATGCTCAGACGTGGGAAGTAGGATATTGTGAATCATTTTTCTTTCAAAATAAGTGGTAAAATATATTTTTTAAATAATATTTCATGGCGTAGATCATGATAGAGGAACAAACAATATTCGTGTACATTTACATTCATTCACAATAAACTGACAAATGAACAAGCTTTTTTCAAGGTAAACCAAATGGATACTTTTCATGTTCATTGTTCATCACGTGTTCCACCGAAGAAAGTTTGGAAGGTTTTCAGCGTTTGAAGTTGATCATCTAAATTTTTAACTTGACCAAATAAGTCATTAAATTGTCCCTCACCACGAGGAAATGATGTCGGTTCATGTTTTTGTTGTTTTGTTCATGTTTTTCTTCAAATTTGGTTGTTGTAAACTTGGTCTTACATTTCATTCTGAGTTCAGTTGTATAAAGTCTTAAAAAGTCGTAAATCTAACTGGCCTTATGCTCAAGGAATTTTGTTCAAAACTGTAGTTAAGTACAGTTCTTGAGTAAATTTACTGAGTTACTTTCCCACCAATGATAACACAACAACAGCTCAGAACAAAGAGCAAAACTTTAAGGTGTTGTGTTTGTTTTTCGTCATCTCATCGCTGCTTTATTTCTCATTTACAACATTCTGTTGCACAATGGCGGCCTCATCTTCATCCACATCTTCACCATCATCATCATTATCACTGTCATCATCACCCGGGTGTGTGGTCCATCTTCATCCATTCAGGCAAAGCTGGCTATCATACAAGTGAGTACGACGTGTGTGTTGATACAGACGGTACAGAAAGATGATGAGAAGACTTTTGTCGTCCTTTAGTCAGCGGACGAGTTTTTATTAGAATTAGGAGGAGTTTGTTTCAAATTCAGTTCTCACAGTGTGTGTGTGTGTGTGTGTGTGTGTGTGTGTGTGTGTCAGGTCATAAGCAGAAGAAGGTGGAGGCTCTGCAGCCCTGCGACACAGCATATCCCGGCTTCATGTACGACTCGTCTGTCAGAGAAGCTAACAGCCTCATCAAGTGTGGACGCTGCCAGAAGTGAGAGTCACACACACACACTCACACTCACACACACACACACACTCTTGTACCGCTGTCTTTGTGAGGACCCTTATTGACATAATGCATTCCCAAGGCCCTAACCCCCTAACCCTGCCCATCACGACTAAATGCCTAACCCTAACCGAAACCTAATTCCAACCTGAACCATAAAACCTTTGAAAAATGAGGATCAGCCAAAATGTCCTCACTTTGCAAAACTGTCCTCACTCTGTTGCTAAAATACATTATTTGGTCCTCACTGTGTAGCATGTACAGTCAGGTCCATAATTATTTGGACAATGATACAGTTGTTATCATTTTGGCTCTGTACACCACCACAATGGGTTTTAAATGAAACAATGAATACCTGCTTAAAGTGCAGACTCTCAGCTTTCATTTAAGGCTTTTTTCAAAAATGTAGTATGAGCCGTGTAGGAATGACAACCATTTCTTCACACAGTCCCCCGACTTTAAGGGCTCATAAGTATTTGGACAAACTAACATAATCATCAATTAAACAGTCAGTTTTAATACTTGGTTGCAAATCCTTTACAGTCAATGACTGCCTGAAGTGTTGGACACATAGGTATCATCAGATGCTGGGTTTCTTCCCTGGTGATGCTCTGCCAGCCCTTTACTGCAGCCGTCTGCACTTCCTGCTTGTGTTTTGGGTGTTTTGCCCTCAGTTTTGGCTTCAGCAAGAGAAACGCATGTTCAATTGGATTCAGGTCAGATGATATGACTTGGCCATTGCAGAACATTCCACTTCTTTGCCTTAAAAATGTCTTTGGTTGCTTTTGCAATATGCTTCAGGTCAATGTCCATCTGCACGGTGAAGCATTGTCTAATGAGTTTTGAAACATTTGGTTGAATCTGAGCAGATAATGTAGCCCCAAACACTTCAGCTTTCATCCTGCTGCTCTTGTCAGCAGTCACATCATCAATAAATACAAGAGAACCAGTTCCACTGGCAGCCATACATGGCCATGACATAACAGTACCTCCACCATGCTTCACTGATGAGGTGGTGTGCTTTGGATCATGAGCAGTTCCTTCCCTTCTTCCTTCTCTTGTCTTCCCATCATTCTGGTAGTTGATCTTTGTTTTATCTGTCCATAGTATGCTGTTCCACAACTGTACAGGCTTTTTAGATGGTTTTTGACAAACTCTAATCTGGCCTTCCATTTTTAAGGCTAACCAATGGTTTGCATCTTGTGATAAACCCTCTGTATTTATTCTAGTGAAGTCTTGTCTTGCTTACAAGAGCAGCAGGATGAAAGCTGAAGTGTTTGGGGCACCACTTCTTTGCCTTAAAAATGTCTTTGGTTGCTTTTGCAATATGCTTCAGGTCATTGTCCAACTGCACTGTGAAGCATCGTCCAATGAGTTTTGAAGCATTTAGTTGAATCTGAGCAGATAATGTAGCCCCAAACACTTCAGCTTTCATCCTGCTGCTCTTGTCAGCAAGACAAGACTTCAGTGAAGCATGGTGGAGGTACTGTTATGTCATGGCCATGTATGGCTGCCAGTGGAACTGGTTCTCTTGTATTTATTGATGATGTGACTGCTGAGAAGAGCAGCAGGATGAAAGCTGAAGTGTTTGGGGCTACATTATCTGCTCAGATTCAACCAAATGCTTCAAAACTCATTGGACAATGCTTCACAGTGCAGTTGGACATTGACCTGAAGCATATTGCAAAAGCAACCAAAGACATTTTTAAGGCTAAGAAGTGGAATGTTGTGCAATGGCCAAGTCATATCATCTGACCTGAATCCAATTGAGCATGCGTTTCTCTTGCTGAAGCCAAAACTGAGGGCAAAACACCCAAAACACAAGCAGGAAGTGCAGACGGCTGCAGTAAAGGGCTGGCAGAGCATCACCAGGGAAGAAACCCAGCATCTGATGATGCCTATGTGTCCAACACTTCAGGCAGTCATTGACTGTAAAGGATTTGCAACCAAGTATTAAAACTGACTGTTTAACTGATGATTATGTTAGTTTGTCCAAATACTTATGAGCCCTTAAAGTCGGGGGACTGTGTGAAGAAATGGTTGTCATTCCTTCACGGTTCATACTACATTTTTGAAAAAAGCCTTAAATGAAAGCTGAGAGTCTGCACTTTAAGCAGGTATTCATTGTTTCATTTAAAACCCTGGTTAAAGTTCTTTCACGTCACAAATCAGTGTTTATCTGATGCTGTTTGGCTCATCAAAAACAGGTCGACCCAGATCCAGATGTTCAGGAGGTTTTTACTGGGAGCCCAATTATCTGCAGAGGTCACTTCCTCTCCAAACAGGTGTGGTGATTTAAGCTCCAATGCTGCCAATTGCAAATGGGCTGTTACCTACAGAGGCTAATGCAAAAATGTAAATGGCCCCTATCTAGAGTCAGTGTTTGGTTTGTCCATTCTGGGCTACTGTAGAAACATGGCAGTGCAACATGGTGATCTCCGTGGACGAGGACCTGCTCCCTGTGTTGATGTAAACAACTTACTCTATGGTATCAAAAACACAGTGCTTCTTATTTTCAGGTGATTATACACTAAAGAAAACAAAGGTATTGTATTCCATTTCTGCCAGTATGTTGCTCTAAATCCAACACACACTGGACCTTTAAGGAAACATAAGTACAGAACAGTAAAATGTTCCATGTCAGCATTTTCCTGTTCTGTCTGATAATGTTGGATTAATCTTACTGCTGCATTAATGTGTCTGTTGCAGTTTACTCATTTAAACTCTGTCAGGTAGTTAAATCCACAGCAAGGCATCATATATATATTTCATTCAAGCCTTAACATGAACCTAATTCTCACCTCAACTGCAACAAGAAGTGAGCATCAGATAAAATGCCCTCACTTTCCAAAAATATCTTTAAAGTCTAACACTGAACATATGTTATATAAACCCACTCATCCTGCTCACTTCTTACTGTTTTAAACCCAACTCCTACCTGTGCACAGACGTCAACAAACAGTCTCTCTGCTAAGAACAAAAATACTCCCACGGCTCCATCTTGTGGTCAAACACGGGAACCTTCTAGAAGTGTATCAAGGTTATTGTCTTTACTCACAAAGATAAATATTAAAAAAACTGCAAATTCACCCTGAAACTGAATTTAAATTAAAGTCGTTTTGGATAGTAAAGAGTCTACGTACAGTCAGCTGTCCAACAGAGTTCGGGATCACTTTAGAGGATTTAAAAACATTTGTCTACTGCTGCAGAGAGAGAATAGTGAGATTAGTCATTTTGCATTCAAATATAAAAATGATGATGATGTGATATTTGCTGACTTCAAATATGTTCCCTCCCCTCTGGAATACGACCTGTAGGGGGACCCTCTCTAGCTGTAAGGTGTTTTACCACATCATCATCATACACTATAACTTTTTTAAGATCTTAATCATGACACACTTTTCTATGCCTTTTTGTTTCCTATGACAAACTATACTATGAGCTCTCTAGCGCCACAATGCTTTATTTATAGTGTTACATTGTGACATGTTTTTCTTTCATCAAAGAAGTCTACGTTTGATATTATATATATTGCACTTTGCCTATTTCTATTAATTGTGCATCCCTAACTCTGGACCACATTAAGCTATACATAGTGTGTTGTTTTTCAACACTGAACAAACCACATAGAGTACCATGTTATTGTTGACACTGTGCATATCAAAGTTATGAACTCTTACATTTGTCATTTCTACATACACCTTTTTTATACATGTTATTTATTAACATATTTTACGTTCAATAGGTGGAGGAACAAAGAATAAAATAAAACATCAGTACACAGAACAAAAAAAGACAAATATGAGGTCATGAGATGTTTATAATGTCATAACAGAGTTCCCATTTTTTCACAATCTTGTATATGGAGCTGATACCAGAGGCCTGAACTACGGAGTCAGTTCAACTTAGCCAGGATATCTTCTCATTATCTGGCCTGACTAACCCGTCACATTAGCCGTCTGGATAACCGGTGCTACAAAGCTGGTTATCAACGAGTTCAGTCTACTCTGGAAGAGGCGGGGCTGTTAATTATGAGCGACATCATCACAGCCATGGATGAAGTAGGCTGCTTAATATGAGATGAGGTGAAACAGAACCAAGAGTGTGTGGGACTCACAGACAGTCAAATGGCAGTGGCGTGGGATGTACTCTGTCATCTTTAAACAGAAAATCTGGAAACATTGAAAACACTCTCCAAACATTCACCGTCATCCGAGACGTAAATGACGTGCAGGTGTCACTGAGCTCTGTGTGACGTTAGCAGAGTGTGTTCTGCTGTTTAGTGTGATGATGATGAAACTCCTCTGAATATGTCACAGAAACACTTTAAAGTAACACCGCACTGTTTCTGCTGCTCAAGTAAAGAGCAGTTAATGACTGATGACGTCTGTCTGACTGACATGTTGCATTTATAATAACAGGAGCTGATTAACAGTGTGTGGATTATTTTACTGAT
This sequence comes from Epinephelus lanceolatus, assembly GCF_041903045.1. Lineage (NCBI taxonomy): Eukaryota > Metazoa > Chordata > Actinopteri > Perciformes > Serranidae > Epinephelus > Epinephelus lanceolatus. The sequence continues at coordinate 1,240,416 of NC_135738.1, read as the reverse complement.
AAAATATGATCTGTTTTATCTCAGTTCTCATCACACAGGTGTCTCATGTTATTCTGAGCTGCTGTGACAGAATCAGTGTCAAATATCAACACTGTCACTGCGACTAAAATAAACTTTGCAGAAGTTAAATTACAGTTGAAATCATGTGTTGAGTGTTGTTGTCTCTGAGTTTGTTAGAAGCTCTGTATTAAAACCAGAGGAAACAGAGCCCTGAAACAATCAAACAATATAACAATATTCAGGCTCCTCTTTTTTACCTGTCAGACTGTCGTCCATGGATGCTTATTTCTTCAGTGACCTGATTGGTCAGAGGTCGGGGTGGTGACAGGCTGTGATTCAACACTCTGGAGTTCAGCAGCTCCAGAGCAGGTCAGCTGTTCAGCATCAGTTACCACGGTGATTTATCCCGGTATAAACAGAACCAGCTTCGTAGTACTGAAAACCCAGAGTTAACCCTGAAGTTAGCTCGCTAACTCTAAATCCTGCTCCGTAGTACAGACCTCTGGACAGGTCCAGTGTCTAAATCCATGATGTTGTGATGCTGGTGTAAAGTCAGGATCAATTTATCCTCTCTTTGTAGCTCAAATCGATTCACCACTTCTGCCAATACTTCTAATGAGAAATTCACCCATTGACTCACCATCTGTAATATTTCCCTCTCTTTATAAACTCAAGCAAGCAGTGACTGTAGTGGAATATCCAGTGGAGATAACTCCATATGCTTCTGTTTAGCAACTTAAGATGGGTCACACCTGTATACAGGTGGTCACAGCTGAGCTGATACATAATCCAATTTAGTCTAAAGTCTAATCAGAGAGATGATCAGCTCTTTATTGATGACTACAGCATGAAGGTGAGACTCACGTTAAAACTGAGCTGTAAAATATATTAACATGAACATTTTGTTTTATGGTGGAATTTCCCTTCAAATTATAAACTCAAACAATTGATTGAAGGTTTAATTAATTGTCTCTTTAATGTGCTCTGCTGATGTCTGTTACTTGTTATTTATGATACCTGATGATCATTGATTGATTGATGGATTGATTGATTGATTGGCGGCTCCCTGTCATTTGTGTTTCAGGATGTTCGTGGTGCAGCAGATTCCTGACAGTAACCTGGTTCTGGTTGTGACTCAGGCCGACTGTGACTGTTCCCGTCAGTATGGACCCATCCCGCTGGAGCCCAAAGAGATCAAATATATCCTTCACTTACTGATGGTTAATAGAGGCAGCAGTGCCCCCTGCTGGAGACACACTATCTTAGTCACTGCTGCAGGGATGGCCCCTCACCACAATGTCTGTCCAGTCAGTTAGTTGTTGTGTCACTCTCAAACACTGAACAGTTCTCTCAGACAAATTTCTTGTGTATAAATGAAACTTTTTTTCAATTTAAGGAAATAAAAAGTTGTTCTATAAAGTCTGGTTCTAGAAAAAAAACTAATTCAGGTGCTGAAACTCTGGTATGGTATCATACCTAGTACTTAAAATGTTTAAATGATGCTGAACCCCCATGAGTGGTGTATTTTCCTTAATGGCAGTGAACATAACGCTACAGTGAAGTGCAACAGGATGAAATCCCAGAAGGTGCGGCGGCGTCCAGAGTCCTGCCACGCCTACCACCCGAAGGTGAGTCTTTCATAACATAGTTTTTATGATTTGTTATGATATAACATTTTTATGACAAACTATACTATGACTGTTTTTAATTTTTATGACATACTATACTATGACTTTCTTCAACATACCATACTATGACGTTTTCACGACATACTATACTAGGACATTTTCATCACTCCCTAGTGCAGTGGTTAGCGCACTCATCCTCCATGCAGAAGGTCCACTGTTAGAATCTTGCTGGGGTCGACGTCAGCAAAGGCATGCAGTCGCAAGACGTTCCCACCGCCAGATCAATTGGGATCAGATTCCTTAAGGAGGCTTCAGGATAAGAGAGTAACTCCGGAATCTGAGCAAAGGCCTCAACGAGGGGCCTTTCAAGCCCATTGTAGACGGCGGCTCCAGACGTAAAAGCAGTAGTAGTGTGTGTTTTCATCACTTTTTTGACGTCCTGTGCTTTGTCTTTTTTAACATACAATACTTGTCGGGGGTGTTTTTTTCACTTTTAGACATGCTATACTGACTTTTTATCACTTTTTTGATATACTACAGTGGCTTTTTTTTTTTTTTTTGCTTTTTAAGACATGCTATACTATGATGTTTTTATCACTTTTTTAACATGCTATGCTATGACTTTTTTGACATGCTATACTGTCATTTTTTCACTTTTTTGGGCACGCTATACTATGTCCTTTTTTCACTTTTTAAGACGTTATACTATAACTTTCTTTTGGCATGCTATACTATGTCGTTTTTTCACTTTTTAATACATTATACTATGACTTTTTTTTTTCGACATGCTATACTATGACTTTTTTTTTCGACATGCTATACTATGACTTTTTTCGACATGCTATGCTATGACTTTTTTTCAACATGCTATACTTTGACTTTTTTCGACATGCTGTGCTATGACGTTATTACGACATGCTATGCTTTGGCTTTTTTCCGACATGCTATGCTATGATTTTTTTTCGACATGCTGTGCTATGTCGTTTTTTCACTTTTTAAGACATTATACTATGACTTTCTTTCGGCATGCTATGCTATGACTTTTTTTCGACATGCTATGCTATGACTTTTTTTCAACATGCTGTGCTATGTCGTTTTTTCACTTTTTAAGACATTATACTATGACTTTCTTTCGGCATGCTATGCTATGACTTTTTTCGACATGCTATGCTGAGTTTTTTCGACATGCTGTGCTATAACTTTTTTTTTGACATGCTATGCTTTGACTTTTTTCGACATGCTGTGCTATGACTTTTTTTCGACATGCTATGCTTTGACTTTTTTCGACATGCTGTGCTATGACTTTTTTTCGACATGCTATGCTTTGACTTTTTTCGACATGCTGTGCTATGACTTTTTTCGACATGCTATGCTTTGACTTTTTTCAACATGCGATACTATGACTTTTTTTCGACATGCTATGCTTTGACTTTTTTCGACATGCTGTGCTATGACTTTTTTCAATATCCTATACTATGACTTTTTTTTCGACATGCTGTGCTGACTTTTTTCGACATGCTATACTATGACTTTTTTCGACATGCTATGCTATGACTTTTTTTCAACATGCTATGCTATGACTTTTTTCGACATGCTATACTATGACTTTTTTCGACATGCTATGCTATGACTTTTTTCCGACATGCTATGCTATGACTTTTTTCGACATGCTATACTATGACTTTTTTTTTCGACATGCTATGCTTTGACTTTTTTCGACATGCTGTGCTATGACTTTTTTCAACATCCTATACTATGACTTTTTTTTCGACATGCTGTGCTGACTTTTTTCGACATGCTATACTATGACTTTTTTCGACATGCTATACTATGACTTTTTTCGACATGCTATGCTATGACTTTTTTCGACATGCTATGCTATGACTTTTTTCCGACATGCTATGCTATGACTTTTTTCGACATGCTATACTATGACTTTTTTTTTCGACATGCTATGCTTTGACTTTTTTCGACATGCTGTGCTATGACTTTTTTCAACATCCTATACTATGACTTTTTTTTCGACATGCTGTGCTGACTTTTTTCGACATGCTATACTATGACTTTTTTCGACATGCTATGCTATGACTTTTTTTCAACATGCTATGCTATGACTTTTTTCGACATGCTATACTAAGACTTTTTTCGACATGCTGTGCTATGACTTTTTTTTGACATGCTATGCTTTGACTTTTTTCGACATGCTATGCTATGACTTTTTTCGACATGCTATACTATGACTTTTTTTTTCGACATGCTATGCTTTGACTTTTTTCGACATGCTATACTATGACTTTTTTCGACATGCTATGCTATGACTTTTTTTCAACATGCTATGCTATGACTTTTCGACATTCTATGCTATGACTTTTTTCGACATGCTATGCTATGACTTTTTTTTCGACATGCTGTGCTATGACTTTTTTTCGACATGCTATGCTTTGACTTTTTTCGACATGCTGTGCTATGACTTTTTTCGACATCCTATATAACTTTTTTCGACATGCTATGCTATGACTTTTTTCGACATGCTATGCTACGATTTTTTTTGACATGCTGTGCTGACTTTTTTTTTGACATGCTATGCTTTGACTTTTTTCGACATGCTGTGCTATGACTTTTTTTTCGACATGCTATGCTTTGACTTTTTTCGACATGCTGTGCTATGACTTTTTTCGACATGCTATACTATGACTTTTTTTCAACATGCTATACTATAACTTTTTTTTCGACATGCTATGCTATGACTTTTTTCGACATGCTATGCTATGAGTTTTTTCAACATGCGATACTATGACTTTTTTTCGACATGCTATGCTTTGACTTTTTTTGACATGCTGTGCTATGACTTTTTTCGACATGCTATACTATTACTTTTTTTCGACATGCTATACTATAACTTTTTTTTTCGACATGCTATGCTATGACTTTTTTCGACATGCTATGCTATGAGTTTTTTCGACATACTGTGCTGACTTTTTTTTTCGACATGCTATGCTTTGACTTTTTTTGACATGCTGTGCTATGACTTTTTTTCGACATGCTATGCTTTGACTTTTTTCGACATGCTATGCTGTGACTTTTTTTGACATGCTGTGCTATGACTTTTTTCGACATGCTATGCTTTGACTTTTTTCAACATGCGATACTATGACTTTTTTTCGACATGCTATGCTTTGACTTTTTTCGACATGCTGTGCTATGACTTTTTTCAACATCCTATACTATGACTTTTTTTTCGACATGCTGTGCTGACTTTTTTCGACATGCTATACTATGACTTTTTTTAACATGCTATGCTATGACATTTTTTCAACATGCTATGCTATGCCTTTTTTCGACATGCTATACTATGACTTTTTCGACATGCTATGCTATGACTTTTTTTTCGACATGCTATGCTATGACTTTTTTTTCGACATGCTATACTATGACTTTTTTCGACATGCTATGCTATGACTTTTTTTCGACATGCTATGCTATGATTTTTTTCGACATGCTATACTATGACTTTTTTTTTCGACATGCTATACTATGACTTTTTTTTTTCGACATGCTATACTATGACTTTTTTCGACATGCTATACTGTGACTTTTTTTCGACATGCTATACTGTGACTTTTTTTCGACATGCTATGCCATATCGTTTTTTCAGTTTTTCAGACATTGTACTATGACTTTTTTCGACATGCTATGCTATAACGTTTTTTCACTTTTTCAGACATTACACTATGACTTTTTTTCGACATGCTGTGCTATGACTTTTTTCAACACGCTGTGCTATGACTTTCTTCAACATGCTATGCTATGACTTTTTTCAACATGCTGTGCTATGACTTTTTTCAACATGTGATACTATGACTTTTTTCGAGATGCTGTGCTATGACTTTTTTCGACATGCTATGCTATGACTTTTTTCAACATGCTGTGCTATGGCTTTCTTCAACATGCTGTGCTATGACTTTTTTCGACATGCTGTGCTATGACTTTTTTCAACATCCTATACTATAACTTTTTTTCGACATGCTATGAGTTTTTTCGACATGCTGTGCGATGACTTTTTTTGACATGCTATGCTTTGACTTTTTTCAACATGCTATACTATGACTTTTTTTTCGACATGCTGTGCTGACTTTTTTCGACATGCTATACTATGACTTTTTTCGACATGCTATGCTATGACTTTTTTTCAACATGCTATGCTATGACTTTTTTCGACATGCTATACTAAGACTTTTTTCGACATGCTATGAGTTTTTTCGACATGCTGTGCGATGACTTTTTTTGACATGCTATGCTTTGACTTTTTTCGACATGCTATGCTATGACTTTTTTCGACATGCTATACTATGACTTTTTTTTTCGACATGCTATGCTTTGACTTTTTTCGACATGCTATGCTATGACTTTTTTCGACATGCTATGCTATGACTTTTTTTCGACATGCTATGCTATGACTTTTTTTCGACATGCTATGCTTTGACTTTTTTCGACATGCTATGCTATGACTTTTTTCGACATGCTGTGCTATGACTTTTTTCGACATGCTGTGCTATGACTTTTTTCGACATCCTATACTATAACTTTTTTTCGACATGCTATGCTATGACTTTTTTCGACATGCTATGCTACGAGTTTTTTCGACATGCTGTGCTATGACTTTTTTTTTGACATGCTATGCTTTGACTTTTTTCGACATGCTGTGCTATGGCTTTTTTTCGACATGCTATGCTTTGACTTTTTTCGACATGCTGTGCTATGACTTTTTTCGACATGCTATACTATGACTTTTTTTCAACATGCTATACTATAACTTTTTTTTCGACATGCTATGCTATGACTTTTTTCGACATGCTATGCTATGAGTTTTTTCAACATGCGATACTATGACTTTTTTTCGACATGCTATGCTTTGACTTTTTTCGACATGCTGTGCTATGACTTTTTTCGACATGCTATACTATTACTTTTTTTCGACATGCTATACTATAACTTTTTTTTTCGACATGCTATGCTATGACTTTTTTCGACATGCTATGCTATGAGTTTTTTCGACATACTGTGCTGACTTTTTTTTTCGACATGCTATGCTTTGACTTTTTTTGACATGCTGTGCTATGACTTTTTTTCGACATGCTATGCTTTGACTTTTTTCGACATGCTATGCTGTGACTTTTTTTGACATGCTGTGCTATGACTTTTTTCGACATGCTATGCTTTGACTTTTTTCAACATGCGATACTATGACTTTTTTTCGACATGCTATGCTTTGACTTTTTTCGACATGCTGTGCTATGACTTTTTTCAACATCCTATACTGACTTTTTTTTCGACATGCTGTGCTGACTTTTTTCGACATGCTATACTATGACTTTTTTTAACATGCTATGCTATGACTTTTTTTCAACATGCTATGCTATGCCTTTTTTCGACATGCTATACTATGACTTTTTCGACATGCTATGCTATGACTTTTTTTTCGACATGCTATGCTATGACTTTTTTCGCCATGCTATACTATGACTTTTTTTTCGACATGCTATACTATGACTTTTTTCGACATGCTATGCTATGACTTTTTTTCGACATGCTATGCTATGACTTTTTTCGACATGCTATACTATGACTTTTTTTTCGACATGCTATACTATGACTTTTTTTTTTCGACATACTATACTATGACTTTTTTCGACATGCTATACTGTGACTTTTTTCGACATGCTATGCCATATCGTTTTTTCAGTTTTTCAGACATTGTACTATGACTTTTTTCGACATGCTATGCTATATCGTTTTTTCACTTTTTCAGACATTACACTATGACTTTTTTTCGACATGCTGTGCTATGACTTTTTTCAACATGCTGTGCTATGACTTTCTTCAACATGCTATGCTATGACTTTTTTCAACATGCTGTGCTATGACTTTTTTCAACATGCGATACTATGACTTTTTTCGAGATGCTGTGCTATGACTTTTTTCGACATGCTATGCTATGACTTTTTTCAACATGCTGTGCTATGGCTTTCTTCAACATGCTGTGCTATGACTTTTTTCAACATGCTGTGCTATGACTTTTTTCGACATGCTATACTATGACTTTTTTCGACATGCTATGCTTTGACTTTTTTCGACATGCTGTGCTTTGACTTTTTTCGACATTCTATACTATGACTTTTTTCGACATTCTATACTATGACTTTTTTCAACATGCTGTGCTATGACTTTTTTCAACATGCGATACTATGACTTTTTTCGACATGCTATGCTTTGACTTTTTTCGACATGCTATGCTTTGACTTTTTTCGACATGCTGTGCTATGACTTTTTTCGACATGCTATACTATGACTTTTTTCGACATGCTGTGCTGTGACTTTTTTTTGACATGCTGTGCTATGACTTTTTTCGACATGCTATGCTTTGACTTTTTTCAACATGCGATACTATGACTTTTTTTCGACATGCTATGCTGAGTTTTTTCGACATGCTGTGCCATGACTTTTTTTCGACATGCTATGCTTTGACTTTTTTCAACATGCGATACTATGACTTTTTTTCGACATGCTATGCTTTGACTTTTTTCAACATGCTGTGCTATGAATTTTTTCAACATCCTATACTATGACTTTTTTTTCCGACATGCTGTGCTGACTTTTTTCGACATGGTATACTATGACTTTTTTCGACATGCTATGATATGACTTTTTTTCAACATGCTATGCTTTGACTTTTTTCGACATGCTATGCTTTGACGTTTTTCGACATGCTGTGCTATGACTTTTTTCGACATCCTATACTATAACTTTTTTCGACATGCTATACTATGACTTTTTTTGACATGCTATGCTATGACTTTTTTTCGACATGCTGTGCTATGACTTTTTTTCGACATGCTATGCTTTGACTTTTTTCGACATGCTATGCTGTGACTTTTTTTGACATGCTGTGCTATGACTTTTTTCGACATGCTATGCTTTGACTTTTTTCAACATGCGATACTATGACTTTTTTTCGACATGCTATGCTTTGACTTTTTTCGACATGCTGTGCTATGACTTTTCAACATCCTATACTATGACTTTTTTTTCGACATGCTGTGCTGACTTTTTTCGACATGCTATACTATGACTTTTTTTGACATGCTATACTATGACTTTTTCGACATGCTATGCTATGACTTTTTTTTCGACATGCTATGCTATGACTTTTTTCGCCATGCTATACTATGACTTTTTTTTCGACATGCTATACTATGACTTTTTTCGACATGCTATGCTATGACTTTTTTTCGACATGCTATGCTATGACTTTTTTCGACATGCTATACTGACTTTTTTTTTTCGACATGCTATACTATGACTTTTTTTTTCCGACATGCTATACTATGACTTTTTTCGACATGCTATACTGTGACTTTTTTTCGACATGCTATACTGTGACTTTTTTTCGACATGCTATGCCATATCGTTTTTTCAGTTTTTCAGACATTGTACTATGACTTTTTTCGACATGCTATGCTATATCGTTTTTTCACTTTTTCAGACATTACACTATGACTTTTTTTCGACATGCTGTGCTATGACTTTTTTCAACATGCTGTGCTATGACTTTCTTCAACATGCTATGCTATGACTTTTTTCAACATGCTGTGCTATGACTTTTTTCGACATGCTGTGCTATGACTTTTTTTCGACATGCTATGCTTTGACTTTTTTCGACATGCTATGCTATGACTTTTTTCGACATGCTGTGCTATGACTTTTTTCGACATGCTGTGCTATGACTTTTTTCGACATGCTGTGCTATGACTTTTTTCGACATCCTATACTATAACTTTTTTTCGACATGCTATGCTATGACTTTTTTCGACATGCTATGCTACGAGTTTTTTCGACATGCTGTGCTATGACTTTTTTTTTGACATGCTATGCTTTGACTTTTTTCGACATGCTGTGCTATGGCTTTTTTTCGACATGCTATGCTTTGACTTTTTTCGACATGCTGTGCTATGACTTTTTTCGACATGCTATACTATGACTTTTTTTCAACATGCTATACTATAACTTTTTTTTCGACATGCTATGCTATGACTTTTTTCGACATGCTATGCTATGAGTTTTTTCAACATGCGATACTATGACTTTTTTTCGACATGCTATGCTTTGACTTTTTTTGACATGCTGTGCTATGACTTTTTTCGACATGCTATACTATTACTTTTTTTCGACATGCTATACTATAACTTTTTTTTTCGACATGCTATGCTATGACTTTTTTCGACATGCTATGCTATGAGTTTTTTCGACATACTGTGCTGACTTTTTTTTTCGACATGCTATGCTTTGACTTTTTTTGACATGCTGTGCTATGACTTTTTTTCGACATGCTATGCTTTGACTTTTTTCGACATGCTATGCTGTGACTTTTTTTGACATGCTGTGCTATGACTTTTTTCGACATGCTATGCTTTGACTTTTTTCAACATGCGATACTATGACTTTTTTTCGACATGCTATGCTTTGACTTTTTTCGACATGCTGTGCTATGACTTTTTTCAACATCCTATACTGACTTTTTTTTCGACATGCTGTGCTGACTTTTTTCGACATGCTATACTATGACTTTTTTTAACATGCTATGCTATGACTTTTTTTCAACATGCTATGCTATGCCTTTTTTCGACATGCTATACTATGACTTTTTCGACATGCTATGCTATGACTTTTTTTCCGACATGCTATGCTATGACTTTTTTCGCCATGCTATACTATGACTTTTTTCGACATGCTGTGCTGTGACTTTTTTTTAACATGCTGTGCTATGACTTTTTTCGACATGCTATGCTTTGACTTTTTTCAACATGCGATACTATGACTTTTTTTCGACATGCTATGCTTTGACTTTTTTCGACATGCTGTGCTATGACTTTTCAACATCCTATACTATGACTTTTTTTTCGACATGCTGTGCTGACTTTTTTCGACATGCTATACTATTACTTTTTTTGACATGCTATACTATGACTTTTTCGACATACTATGCTATGACTTTTTTTTCGACATGCTATGCTATGACTTTTTTCGCCATGCTATACTATGACTTTTTTTTCAACATGCTATACTATGACTTTTTTCGACATGCTATGCTATGACTTTTTTTCGACATGCTATGCTATGACTTTTTTCGACATGCTATACTGACTTTTTTTTTCGACATGCTATACTATGACTTTTTTTTTCCGACATGCTATACTATGACTTTTTTCGACATGCTATACTGTGACTTTTTTTCGACATGCTATACTGTGACTTTTTTTCGACATGCTATGCCATATCGTTTTTTCAGTTTTTCAGACATTGTACTATGACTTTTTTTGACATGCTATGCTATATCGTTTTTTCACTTTTTCAGACATTACACTATGACTTTTTTTCGACATGCTGTGCTATGACTTTTTTCAACATGCTGTGCTATGACTTTCTTCAACATGCTATGCTATGACTTTTTTCAACATGCTGTGCTATGACTTTTTTCGACATGCTGTGCTATGACTTTTTTCGACATGCTATGCTATGACTTTTTTCGACATGCTATGCTATGACTTTTTTCAACATGCTGTGCTATGGCTTTCTTCAACATGCTGTGCTATGACTTTTTTCAACATGCGATACTATGACTTTTTTCGACATGCTGTGCTATGACTTTTTTCGACATGCTATGCTATGACTTTTTTCAACATGCTGTGCTGTGGCTTTCTTCAACATGCTGTGCTATGACTTTTTTCAACATGCTGTGCTATGACTTTTTTCAACATGCTGTGCTTTGACTTTTTTCGACATGCTGTGCTATGACTTTTTTCGACATGCTATACTATGACTTTTTTCGACATGCTGTGCTGTGACTTTTTTTTGACATGCTGTGCTATGACTTTTTTCGACATGCTATGCTTTGACTTTTTTCAACATGCGATACTATGACTTTTTTTCGACATGCTATGCTGAGTTTTTTCGACATGCTGTGCCATGACTTTTTTTTTGACATGCTATGCTTTGACTTTTTTCGACATGCTGTGCTATGACTTTTTTTCGACATGCTACGCTTTGACTTTTTTCAACATGCTGTGCTATGAATTTTTTCAACATCTTATACTATGACTTTTTTTTCCGACATGCTGTGCTGACTTTTTTCGACATGGTATACTATGACTTTTTTCGACATGCTATGATATGACTTTTTTTCAACATGCTATGCTTTGACTTTTTTCGACATGCTATGCTTTGACGTTTTTCGACATGCTGTGCTATGACTTTTTTCGACATCCTATACTATAACTTTTTTCGACATGCTATGCTATGACTTTTTTCGACATGCTATGCTTTGACTTTTTTCGACATGCTGTGCTATGACGTTTTTGACATGCTATGCTTTGACTTTTTTCGACATGCTGTGCTATGACTTTTTTTCAGCATGCTATGCTGTGACTTTTTTTTTGACATGCTGTGCTATGACTTTTTTTCGACATGCTATGCTTTGACTTTTTTCGACATGCTATACTATGACTTTTTTCGACATGCGATACTATGACTTTTTTTCAACATGCTATGCTTTGACTTTTTTTCGACATGCTGTACTATATCGTTTTTTCACTTTTCAGACATTATATATATATGACTTTTTTGACATGCTATGCTATGACTTTTTTTGACATGCTATACTATGACTTTTTCGACATGCTATGCTATGACTTTTTTTCGACATGCTATACTATGACTTTTTTCAACATGCTGTGCTATGACTTTTTTTTCGACATGCTATGCTTTGACTTTTTTTCAACATGCTATGCTATATCGTTTTTTCACTTTTCAGACATTATACTGACTTTTTTCGACATGCTGTGCTATGAATTTTTTTCGACATGCTATGCTATGACTTTTTTGACATGCTATGCTATGACTTTTTTTTGACATGCTATACTATGACTTTTTTCGACATGCTATACTATGAATTTTTTCGACATGCTATGACTTTTTTCGACATGCTATGCTTTTTCGACATGCTGTGCTATGACTTTTTTTTCGACATGCTATGCTATGAATTTTTCGACATCCTATGCTATGACTTTTTTTTGACATGCTATACTATGAATTTTTCGACATCCTATGCTATGACTTTTTTGACATGCTATGCTATGACTTTTTTTTGACATGCTATACTATGAATTTTTCGACATCCTATGCTATGACTTTTTTCGACATGCTATGCTTTGACCTTTTTCGACACGCTATACTATGACTTTTTTCGACTATTTTTATTAACTGTTCTTTGACATGTTATTCTATGACATTTTTTGGACTTCCTATCCTATACTATGACATTTTTTGGGGCCAATGTCGATTCTGATATTATGAAATAAAAAAATCCGATAACCAAAATATCAGCCCATTAAATTTTTAAGTTTTTCGTTTTTAAAAAAACCCTTAAATACCTGCTTTTGATGGCTTAAATATAGTTCAAACACTCGTTACAAAGATATAAATTGAAGGAAGAACATCTTACTATTTTCAAATACTTTTATTATCATAAATTGTGTGGAACAAGCACCATATGAACAATCTGAACACAAAATAAGTCAAAAATATGATGTGCAAAAATGCAGTAAACCTCTGGGAAATAAAATAATCATGCAACGTCTATATGAATTAAGAGATTCACATGTATGTTCACAGTACCAGAGTTCTTATTATTACTGCCAATTTAACAGATACATTTTTATGGAATGCCAACTACAATATTTTCTTTTTCCTTTTCATGGCATACTACAATGTTACAGACTGTTGTGATGTCTTGGGATAAGGGAAGCAACTCAGAGCCGATCTCGTCAGGCAAACACTGCTGTTTATTGAACCAGTAGAATTAAAGTTACACAAATGAAGGCTTTCTGGTTAACACTTAAATACAAAATGCTCAACAGAGGAGTCAAATGAGGCGAGGACAAAGGGAAGGTCAGTGTGTGGCACCAGATCAAAACAAACTGAACAGACCAAACTCCCTAATCTTTGAAAAAACTCCACTGACTCTATACAGTCAGGAAAATACCTGTGTGGTGCAGAAAGCAATGCAGAAGAAGAAAGAAAAGCAAACACAATAAGCCAACTGCCCAGATCACAAAATCCCAATTCAGTGTCCATACTAGTTAACATGAGTTACACACTGAAATTCCTATAGACAGTTAGGGGCAGACTGTTGAGGGTCCATCACAGCCGGCTCTGGCATAACTACAAAGCAGCTTTTATCAGCTGGGGTGATGGATCCAGATGGCTTGTGATTGGCAGGGCAATTCACATCGGAAAGGGGAGGGATCAGCCAGAGACGTGGAAGATGGGGGCACAAACACAGTTGGGTGGTCCAGAGGTGTTGCCCAGGGAGAGTGGGTGAAGTGTTGACCTGCATAATTGACAGAGAAAAAGATTGTGCCGCAGTGAAAATAACGTGAAGCACGATCACCTGACAACCAGAACATGTACTGATTATTTTTCTTCATTGTTTACATCTTACTATACTTTATATCTATTTTAACATTATTATAGCTAACTGTGATATGACTGATGTTTATTCTGCATTTCACTATACTGACGTTTTTTCATGATTTTTGATGACATGCTATACTATGACGTTTTTTCATGATTTTTGACGACATGCTATACTGACGTTTTTTCGTGATTTTTGACGACATGCTATACTATGACTTTTTTTTCGTGATTTTTGACGACATTCTCTACTATGACTTTTTTCGTGATTTTTGACGACATGCTATACTGACGTTTTTTCATGATTTTTGACGACATTCTATACTATGACTTTTTTCGTGATTTTTGACGACATGCTATGCTATGACGTTTTTTCATGATTTTTGACGACATGCTATACCATGACTTTTTTTCGTGATTTTTGACGACATGCTATACTGACGTTTTTTCATGATTTTTGACGACATTCTATACTATGACTTTTTTCATGATTTTTGACGACATGCTATGCTATGACGTTTTTTCATGATTTTTGACGACATGCTATACCATGACTTTTTTTTGTGATTTTTGACGACATTCTATACTATGACATTTTTTCGTGATTTTTGACGACATGCTATACTATGACGTTTTTTCATGATTTTTGACGACATGCTATGCTATGACGTTTTTTCATGATTTTTGACGACATGCTATACCATGACTTTTTTTTGTGATTTTTGACGACATTCTATACTATGACATTTTTTCGTGATTTTTGACGACATGCTATACTGTGACTTTTTTTTTCGTGATTTTTGACGACATGCCATACTATGACTTTTTTTCTGTGATTTTTGACGACATTCTCTACTATGACTTTTTTTCGTGATTTTTGACGACATGCTATGCTATGACTTTTTTTCGTGATTTTGGACGACATTCTATACTATGACTTTTTTCATGATTTTTGACGACATGCTATGTTGACTGTTTTTCGTGATTTTTGACGACATACTATACCATGACATTTTTTTCCCGTGATTTTTGACAACATACTATACCGTGAATTTTTTTCGCGATTTTTGACGACATATTATACCGTGACTTTTTTTCGCGATTTTTGACAACATACTATACTATGACGTTTTTTCATGATTTTTGACAACATGCTATACCATGACGTTTTTTCATGATTTTTGACGACATGCTATACCATAACTTTTTTTTGTGATTTTTGACGACATGCTATACCATGACTTTTTTTTCCCGTGATTTTTGACGACATGCTACGCTATGACTTTTTTTCGGGATTTTGGACGACATTCTATACTATGACTTTTTTCGTGATTTTTGACGACATGCTACGCTATGACTTTTTTTCGGGATTTTGGACGACATTCTATACTATGACTTTTTTCGTGATTTTTGACGACATGCTATGCTATGACTGTTTTTCGTGATTTTTGACGACATGCTATATAATGACTTGTTTTCATGATTTTTGACGACATGCTATGTTGACTGATTTTCGTGATTTTTGACGACATACTATACTATGACTTTTTTCGTGATTTTTGACGACATGCTATACTATGACTTTTTTCAGTGATTTTTGATGACATGCTAATTCTATGACTTTTTTTCGTGATTTTTGACGACATACTATGACTTATTTTTGTGATTTTTGACAACATGCTATACCATGACTTTTTTCGTGATTTTTGACAACATACTGTACTATGACTTTTTTCGTGATTTCTGACGACATACTATACAATAACGTTTTTTCTTGATTTTTGACGACATGCTATACCATGACTTTTTTTGTGATTTTTGACGACATACTATACTATGACTTTTTCGTGATTTTGGACGACATTCTATACTATGACTTTTTTCGTGATTTTGGACGACATTCTATACTGACTTTTTTCGTGATTTTTGACGACATACTATACTATGACTTTTTTTTGTGATTTCACGACATGCTATAGTATGACTTTTTTTTCGTGATTTTTGACAACATACTATACTGACTTTTTTCGTGATTTTTGACGACATACTATACTATGACTTTTTTTTGTGATTTCACGACATGCTATAGTATGACTTTTTTTTCGTGATTTTTGACAACATACTATACTATGACTTTTTTTCGTGATTTTTGACGACATACTATACTATGACTTTTTTCGTGATTTTTGACGACATGCTATACCATGACTTTTTTTGTGATTTTTGACGACATACTATACTATGACTTTTTCGTGATTTTGGACGACATTCTATACTATGACTTTTTTCGTGATTTTGGACGACATTCTATACTGACTTTTTTCGTGATTTTTGACGACATACTATACTATGACTTTTTTTTGTGATTTCACGACATGCTATAGTATGACTTTTTTTTCGTGATTTTTGACAACATACTATACTGACTTTTTTCGTGATTTTTGACGACATACTATACTATGACTTTTTTTTGTGATTTCACGACATGCTATAGTATGACTTTTTTTTCGTGATTTTTGACAACATACTATACTATGACTTTTTTTCGTGATTTTTGACGACATACTATACTATGACTTTTTTCGTGATTTTTGACGACATACTATACTATGACTTTTTTCAGTGATTTTTGACGACATGCTGTACTATGACTTTTTTCGTGATTTTTGACGACATTCTATACTATGACTTTTTTCGTGATTTTTGACGACATGCTATGCTATGACTTTTTTTCGTGATTTTGGACGACATGCTATGTTATGACTTTTTTTTCGTGATTTTGGACGACATACTATACTATGACTTTTTTTCTGTGATTTTTGACGACATGCTCTACTATGACTTTTTTTCGTGATTTTTGACGACATGCTATACTATGACGTTTTTTCATGATTTTTGACAACATTCTATACTATGACTTTTTTCGTGATTTTTGACGACATGCTATGCTATGACTTTTTTTCGTGATTTTGGACGACATGCTATACTATGACTTTTTTCGTGATTTTTGACGACATGCCATACTATGACTTTTTTTCTGTGATTTTTGACGACATTCTCTACTATGACTTTTTTTCGTGATTTTTGACGACATGCTATACTATGACGTTTTTTCATGATTTTTGACGACATGCTATGCTATGACTTTTTTTCGTGAGTTTGGACGACATTCTATACCATGACTTTTTTCGTGATTTTTGACGACATGCTATGCTATGACTGTTTTTCGTGATTTTTGACGACATGCTATGCTATGACTGTTTTTCGTGATTTTGGACGACATGCTATATAATGACTTGTTTTCATGATTTTTGACGACATACTATACTATGACTTTTTTCATGATTTTTGACGACATGCTATGTTGACTGTTATTCGTGATTTTTGACGACATACTATACTATGACTTTTTTTCCCGTGATTTTGGACGACATACTATACCGTGACATTTTTTTCCCGTGATTTTGGACGACATACTATACCGTGACATTTTTTTCCCGTGATTTTTGACGACATACTATACTATGACTTTTTCGTGATTTTTCACGACATGCTATACTATGACTTTTTTCGTGATTTCACGACATGCTATAGTATGACTTTTTTTTCGTGATTTTTGACAACATACTATACTATGACTTTTTTCAGTGATTTTTGATGACATGCTATTCTATGACTTTTTTTCGTGATTTTTGACGACATACTATACTATGACTTTTTTTTGTGATTTTTGACAACATGCTATACCATGACTTTTTTCGTGATTTTTGACAACATACTATACTATACCATGACTTTTTTTTGTGATTTTTGACGACATGCTATACCATGACTTTTTTTTCCCGTGATTTTTGACGACATGCTATACTATGACTTTTTTTTTCGTGATTTTTGACGACATGCCATACTATGACTTTTTTTCGTGATTTTTGACAACATTCTATACTATGACTTTTTTCGTGATTTTTGACGACATGCTATGCTATGACTTTTTTTCGTGATTTTGGACGACATACTATACTCTGTTTTTTTGGTGATTTTTGATGACATGCCATTGTATGACTTTTTTTTGATGACATACTATACTATGACTACTACATTTACTAATAATAATAAAATACTAAATTGCTGTGCATTGATAAGAAACAAAGAAACACATATTTATACATATTTTTATGTAGAAATATATATTTCTACATAATGCAGAAATACACCTGCAACCAATAATACAAAAGTATCTGTATTGTTATTAATTCTGATGTTAAAATACTTACAACAGGAAGATGCAAAGGACTGCGGCGGAGCATCGGCCATCTCCCTGTCCCTCTCTGTCTTCTCAGCCTCTCTGCTCGTCTCATCTCTCCTCCACCATTGTACGTAAAGAAGGGACCAGCCAACCAATCAGGGCCCACCAAGGGAGACAGCAGGAAAGTAAAGGAAAAAACGTGGAGCAGGTAGCCAAAGGACGTTTTTTACTCACCACAGGAGACAATGGGACTTCTCAGATTCTTTTCTTCTTCCTGCTGTTCAGACGAGTTTCTGCTCTCTCTGCAGTGGACATTAAGGGCTATTTCCATTTTTTTAAGACTTACTTCTCCTTCCTGAACTTTAAAGTGAACGAGGAACAAAGAATCCTGCTCTGCTGGAACAGACTGATGGACAGATGTAAGCAGTGCAGCTTGTGTGGAGAAGTTTTGCCATTAAACTCAAAGAATGTAACATCTTTGTAGCTTTTGATACAGAAATATTGTAAATAAATTAGAGTTTTACATTCAAATGATTTACAGTTTTAAAAAAAGAGAGACAAAAAGCAGGACTAAACACACTCAGCTCTTTGAGGGGTCAAAAGTCAACAGGAAATGCAGTGGCCAAACATTAAGCAGTGTCATACAGATTATTTACCTGCAGGTAACATGGATGTGACTGCAGCAGCTTTTCTTTAAACCTGAGTTAGTCGTGTCATAGTCAGAACTTATCTGTTGCATCAGGTGTTGAGTTTATCCTCAAATTAAGTGCAGCACTGTAAAAACATTTACACTTGCTTGGATCCAGAGACTTTTAGTTGCAGGTAGGCTACAAGAAACAGCAGTCACATCTTCCCGTCTAAAGAAACCCAAAGTGTTTCCTGGAGCGGCGCTCGTTGACTCTTCCTCTTTTTTTCTCCCCAAGGAATCAGAAAATTGCTCATTATTTTGGTAACTTCAAGATCAAAAGAAGTCTTTTGTTTGTTCTGACCTGGTGCACAATTCTTGCTGGTTGTGTTTCAGAAACTGAACTCACCAGTGAAGCTGAAGGCAGAGTGTGTGTGTGTGTGTGTGTGTGTGTGTGTGTGTGTGTGTGTGTGTGTGTGTAGTGCTTCAACTCATTACGTCCAACTCTTCCCAAACAAACTGTTTTCTACTTGGAAATGAGAGATGATGTTGACAGAAGCTTCAGGTGAATATTTTCTGACATGTTTTCTTAAAGGTCACATTACAGTTAGCAATCACAGATTATAAACCTATCTGTCAACAGGTTGTTGGTGTAACGTTGAACCAAATGTGGTGATGAAACATGAGTTTCTGTTGTCTGACTGAGCACATCCTTTTGGTCACAGACAGTAAAACCACTGCAGCTCAGCAAAAACAACATTTGCCAGGGTTATTGTTAGGGTTGGAACAGTATGAGATTTTTACGGTATGAGAAAATATCGTGGTTTCATGGTATCACAGAATTATAATTATTACTATCAGCCAGAATGACCCTTAAAGGAATTAAAATGGACAGTTATTTTTGGTTAAACAAACATTTTATTACTATATTTGACACTTCAGAGTTTGTGTACAAAATCTCCGTTTTAAAAAATAACTAAAATAAAATTGAGATTTTCTGTCCAGGTGCTTTTTTTCCCTGAATATTGTCGAGAAGCAAATGTAAACGGTCCGATAATTGTCAATTATAACATGACGGTATACCTTGAAACCGATAAACCGTTGCAACCATAGGTGTTATATAGAGAAGCAAAGAACAGTCGTGCTTGCGAAATTGGTTTTACTTTTTACTGTTATCTCAGGTTCACAAATTAATTATTTAGTTTCTCTTGATATCGGGTTAATGTATGTTATTTCCTGAGAAAACAAATGGCCGATTTCTCAAGATAGCGAAATCATTTATCACGAGAAAACTGCTTTTGTTTAAGCTCACACAGCAGTTATGCTACGCTCAAGTGAGCCGTCGTTACCTTTAATCACACCGATCAATGATTTAGTCATCTTGAGAAATCTGCCTTTTGCTTTCTCAAGAATCGACACAACTAAACACGTACTCATGAGAAAACAAGCTATGAAATCTCGATAACAAAATAATGACCCTGTGTTCCCAAGATGACGAAAGATTTCCATTATTGTGGCCATTCTGATTATTAATGTTGTTGCTGTCGAACTCTGTTGGAAAGATTTTAGGAAACACGACTCCACTTAAAAAAGCTTAAACAAACTGAGACACGTGAGGCTCTGAATGAAGAGAAATCATTTCAAATGCTCGTCTCTGAGTCTTACTCACAGTAAACTACAGAATTAGCACGTGGCTAACTGCTAACTCCCAAACAACGCATTAATCTGCAGAAATAAAAAGCCGTTATCATTTTGCCTGTTTTAACAGAGTTGTGTTTCTACATCAAAGGTAGTTATAATGAAAATCCCAGCTCTTACATTTGAAAACTCAAATTCAGATTTTGATATAAAGAGCTCGTTTTATGTTTCCTGACGTTACATGACGTGGTGTTTTACTTCAGCAAATTACTGTCAAACAGAACACGTTTATGTTTCTGTCATAACGTGTGTGTACACTTCAGCAGTTTAAATACACAGTCCATGTACAGGAGGGTTCCACTGACTCGTGTGTTCGAGGCAAAATTTTGTTTTTCAGCTTTAATATTTTTAATTTAGTCGCCAAACTCTCCGAGGCAGCGTTCACAGACTCACAGAGACTGAAGTTGGTTCGGATTTAGCAGCATTTTAACATCAAGTATCTCAACTGTCAGTCGAGCCCTCCTGCTGTTAACACATTCACATTCTGCCTGCAGTCACAGTGAGGACGCCACCCGCTGGACACCAGCAGCAACAACAACAAAAACAATGTGACGTTAAGAAAAAAAAATCCCACATAGAAACTGTGATTGATCACTTGTGTCTTTGTTTGGGCCGTTACTTTTATTTCAGCCAATATTATTATTTCAGCCATTTCTAGGACAGGGAAGTTTAGATGGAAGCAGTGCCTGAATTATTAATATCATGCAGACTTTGGAATGTGTGATTTTATTATTGAGGTTTCTGGAAGTCCTGACGAGTCTAAATCAGATCAGATTTAATTATTTATTACTGATCAATTTTAATTTTAAATCTGCAACAACTTTAATAAGAAATGAACGATTTAAAGGTCCAGTGTGAAGGATTTAGGGCGATATGTCAGCATGAATGGGACAAAATATAAGAAGAACATTTTTCTTTCAAACCTGGAGCGATGTCACTTTTCTTGTGCTGCTTTCAGACGTCTTTCACGAGAATTTAAACTTTTGAAACCTCAGAAAATTGGTGCAATTTTTTTTTTTTTCAAAACCATGGGGAAAATGGCAATGAGCAACTTGGTAGGAAATGTCCTACAAATTGCAAAAAATAATAGATTTAGAAAATTGTTTAAAGAAAAAGGGAAAAACCATATTTATAATTATTATTATTACATTTTAAAATGATGTTACAGAATTATTTTAATTTTTAAGCACTTTCCTTTTTTTAAAAACTAATTTACTTGTTTTTGAGAAACTGTTTTATTCAGTGTCTTCACTGGTTAAAATCAGCTGCTCTGTTTGTTTTGGAGAGAAGAGACTTCTGTGGATAATTCAGCTCCTGGTAAAAACCTCTTGAACAATGAACACTGAAGGAATTCTAACTGGGAGTTTAGTTGGTTTCAATCTTCACCACTAGACACCACTAAATCCCCCGAAATCTGGCACACTGCTCCTTTAAGTCTTTATTTCAAAGTTGACATTTTAAACGTGAGGGTTTGCTGCCTTTCTTTGTCTTACTTTATAGTTAATTTGATAGTTTAAGGTTTGGAAATGTTGGTTGGACAAAACAAGACATTTGATAAAGTCACTTTTGTCTCGGGGATGTTGTTACAGGCTTTTTTTCACCGTTTTCTCAAACGCTGTTTTGTAGACCAAACGATTCATTGAGCAGAAATCTACAGATTAACTGGCGACATCGTTAGCTGCAGCCCCTAATAACATGTTTGCATAAACTGTGGATGAAAAAAATGAAAGCAGAGTTTAGTGTGCAGCTGCATTTAATGTGGGAGCAGCGTGTCATACCTGAAGGTTTAACAGCATCTTTAAATGACTAATTTTAGAAAGAGGCTTTAAACTTGACCTGGACTCAATCAGACGAGCTGTTATAGCCACATTTGAATGACAGACCTTTTGTTTTACTCATTTTCACTGTTTTAAATCAACATTAAATAACTTACGTTCTGTTACACAGGTGTTTGTTTTACAATTTGATGAAGTTGTTTCGGCAACTAAAGACACAGTAGCTCAGTGTCATGCTCAGGTTGATGTATTTTATATTTTATTCAAGGAGATACACTGAGCTGTAATAAAGGGAATTTGTCACCAAACAACAGAACGTCTCTCATGTGTTTACAATAGTGTCTGAATGGTTAGCGTCTTTTGGCTCTTAATAATGTTAATAAAGATTAATTTAATTGGTTTTACTCTCTTCAGGGGAGCTGGTGATTAAAAACACTAAAAGGTTAAATGAGGCCTCAGTTTGTGAAACTGTGTTGAGGTGGAAAAGATAAATGAAGCCGGAAGTCATGAAGACAAATGATTTTTTGTTTCAGTGTCTGAACCGGAGTTGAATCAGCAGAAATACTCAAATATTAATATCTGATATTATTAATGTGTCCCATCAGCCAGTGGGGCTGCTGGTGATGTAGCAGCTTCCTGTCGATTCGTTATCACACAAAATCCATACAATCATCTTTGTACAGCATCGAGTTGTTTGTATAAAACAAAGCTGAACAGTAGAGGTGGGGAAATCCAAACAGCACAGTATCGCAATATTTTATCGATACACAGTATATATTATTGATTTTTATAATACACATTTTAATACAGCTTTTGGTACTAGAATAATAAAAATCAGTTGCTTTTTCAGTCCACTAGATGGTGCTGATGTTTTTATCCTGGTGAGGTCAGCAGAGGTTTCAGACAGGAAGTTCACCAGAGAAAGAAATCAGAAATTTATCGCCGGCGTTTAAATCAAACGTCTGGACTTGTTTTGGATTTTTTAAAGGCAGAAGGAAAGGAGGACTTGGATATGACACATGCCATTTGCAAGCAAGAATAAAATACTACTGAGATGAGGGCTCACCTCACGCCACCATCCAGAGCTACTGTTTGCCGCTGATGGCCAAGCTAACGCTAAACCTGCTCTGCGGAAAAATCAGCCAACACTGGACATGCTTAGGACCCGAGTGAAGAAAATAACACGTCCATCACCTACTTCCTGTGTAAAGATGTGCGTCCATACAGCGATGTTGAGAACCAAGGCTTTTGTTACATGTTAAAAACAAGTGAACCCAGGTATGTGACTCCGCCCCCACGTTTTTCACCAATACAGCCGTACCTCTCTGTCTCTACAGAGACGTGACGCATAGAGCTGAGGAATCATGACTCACTAAAGTCACAGCGGAGCAAACACAGCAGACCTGCCGCACAACAATGTAACACACGACACTTCTAACATGGCTGCTGCCATTCAGTTAGCGGGACGCCTGCATGTGAGGTCTGTCACATACCTGCTTAATCTGGCCTCTCAGAGGGCGTTAAATCTGCCCACAGTTCAGTCTGTCAGGTGACTGCAGTATTTCTGACAGGTGTTATGACAGTGTTGGTCGGCCGTCTGCTCTGTGTCACATTGAGTTGCTACATAAATGATTAAAGTCCATGAGCAGACTGAAAACTTTTACCTCATAAAATAAAGTTAAGTGTTTCTTTGGGAGAAAAAAAATTGCAGTTGGAAAAAATTGCAATATATCAGAATTTATTGTATCGCAACACTCAGCATGTCGCAATAATATCGTATCGTGGGTCCTCTGGAGATTCCCACCTCTACTGCACAGGGTGAAACGTGTCAGTGCTGCCAGTTAATCAAAGAAAACGTCATTGAAATGTAAAAATGGCAGGAAACAAAAATAACTTCACATCAATTCTCAAAAATATTTAAACCAGTAAAAATGTTTAAAATTTAGCTGCAGGAAAAGTTCTTCAAGCCGTCTCTTCCTCGTCAGTCCTTTTTATACAATAAATAAAAAGAAAAGTCAGTGTGTTCACACGCTGTAAATGTGCCTCATTCACACTCTGCTGGGGAATATTTCAAACAGTCAGTCTGATCAGTGTTAAGGCAGTTTGGAGCAACTTCCTGTCCGAACGGTGAAAACACAAACTGATGGCAGCCTCAGTGAAACTACAGTCCACATGTAGGTTGTGCGGAGCCTGGTGGATCTCGTGAGGAACATTTCTGACCATCACTCCCTCAGATTAGTAATTCATACGCTTTAATGACTTCATTTGTGTCCTTGAAATAATACTTTGTGCTCTTGAATAATGTTTTTGCCTCCTTTTGTTCAGCAACAGAAAAGATCCAGAAAATTTTAACAGAAAAAACTGAAATATATCCACGTCTGTGCAAATTAAAATCTAAATCAGTGCAGTCTATGGTGAGACTAGATGAAACGGAATCTGCTGTGATGGATTCAGTCATTTAAGTGTCTTAATCATTAACCTGAGGGAAATAAAGTCAATTGACGGCATGGATCACTAATCTGTGGGAATCATTTTTCCTCCCAGAGTCTGTGAAACTGAGGCAGCGTCAAGTTGGTTGTTGGGTTTTTTTGCGGCTGGGATGTGAAGCGTTTGTTTGTCTTATCTGAGTCTCGCGGCTCTACACGGCCTGCTGTCTGTCCTGAGTCGGGCTCGTCTCCTCCGCCTCCCCTCCTCTCTCCTGGTTCCAGTCTTTGAGCCCCTCTGGCAGACTCGTGTCCTCCTCAAAGCTTCCTGTCCCCTCCACAAACTCCTCGTACGTAGACTTCTCCTCGAAAGGCCGCGGGCCCAGCAGCTCCAACATGTCCGCCTTGTCCAGGACCTCCTTATCCAGGAGACGCTTCCCCACCTGAGGGAGAAACCAGGGATGAATGCCAAAATATATGACTGTATCTACCCCCTCTTTTCCTGGGAAAAATACCTGCGGCATTCAGGAATTGTTTTATATGTTTTTTTTCATGTCCAGTGAAGTGAAGCAGCTGCTGTGGTTTTTAGACAAGAAAAAATAGAAGTGCCAGTGAGGGTGAGGATCATTTATCAAATGTTATTGTTTACGCTGTTCAGTTGGAAAACTGTTTGTTTTTAATACAAATATTATTTCTTAAAATATAATATATTACATTTCAATATATTTAAGAGAACTTTTTGTTTTAAATATTTTCTTTTTCTGAAATTTTTCATCTTTTTAAATTATGTTTTGATAATCTTTTTTAATGTTTTTTTTAAAGCACTTGTAAAATTATATCTAATTTATTATAATAATTTTACAAAATAATTGTATTATTATTATTATTAATTTACATTTTTTGGGTCTTAAACTCAATTACCATCATCGTTTTTTAATTTATTTGCATTTAACAATTTTATTATTTATTTGTTTATATTTACTTAAACTTTTATTTGTAATATATTTTATTATTATCATTATCATCCCTTTTTCCTATTTATTGTAAATTTTGTTTTCATTTATTCATTTATTTCCATCAAGAGAAAACATGTAACAAGTTGAAAAAATAAAATGATGCAGCTGGAAAATTAGGAACTTCATAATTTTCCATAGAACTAAACTCAAGTTTGTTTGTGAGTTATTGTTGACTATAATTTATTAGTTTTTGAAAGCCCTTGTGTTTTCAATCATTAAATGGTACATGCAGGTTTAGACGCAGTGATGCTGCAGCAGCACCAGGAGACCTGAACCTCTGCACAGTAACCAGCACACGATCCATCAGAGTCTCACCATCTCCACCAGCTCCTTCTTTTCCTCGATGAGCGCCAGCGTTCTCTCGTACGCTCGCTCCACCAGCTCCCTGACCTCCTCGTCGATGAGCTCTGCCGTGGCCTCGCTGTACGGCTTCTCCATGACCATCTCACCCTGCCGGGGCAGGTCGAACGACACCTGTCCCACCTTCTCACTCATCCCAAACTGCACCACCTGGAGGGGAGTCGGGGAGGAGAAGCAGCTGACAGGGTGGGAAAACACTTCGAATACAACAGACCTGTCAGGTGTGTGTGTGTTGTTTACCTGAGCGTAGGCGGACTGCGTGACCTTCTTCAGGTCGTCCTGAGCTCCGGTGGTGATCTTGCCGAAGAAGACCTGCTCGGCCACGCGGCCTCCGAGCATCATACACATCCTGTCGAACAGCTGCTCTCTGCTGTACAGGTACTGCTCTCTGGGCAGGTACTGGGCGTAACCCAGACCCTTCCCCCGCGGGATGATCGACACCTGGAAGCACAGCAAATGTGTTTATGAGTTATTTTACAGTTTTGTACAAAAAAAAAGTCATATAGCATATTTTCTTAAAATGTTTTAACATGTTAAAATGATTTTTGAATTTATATATTTGTTTTTATTTTTTTTTATTTATTTTTATTATTTCTAAAGGCTTTTCAAAACATTTTTTTAAAATAATTTTCTTAAAAGATTATTTGTATTATCTTTAATGATTTATAATAATAATTTTACAAAGTATTTTTTATTTTATTTTTACCAGCATTATTAAAACTTCAAATAGTTGTTTTTGTTTTTGTGTCTTAATGACACACTGACACTTTGATACTGACCCATGTCGAGTTTTAAATCTCTCTCTAAATGTCAGACATTTTGTCACTACAAGAGCTATGAACACAGACAGTGTAAAGACATCAGACGTACCTTCAGCAGCGGGTCGGCGTGCTGCAGGAACCAGCCCACGATGGCGTGACCCGCTTCATGATACGCTACAGTCTTCTTCTCTGTGGGCTGCAGGACCTGAGTCTTCTTCTCCAGACCTGAAAACACACGACTTATAAACTGATGTCTGACAGCGACAAAAACAAACTGGATGATGACTGTTGATGTTTTACTGCTCTCGTTTATGTTATTTACATTAAAGGAAATCAAATATGTGTTTATGATGCAGAGTGAAATAAAAACAGGAACATGTCAAATAAAAGTTGATGAAAAAAGAGAGAGGATTGTGAGTTGGGTCAGTTTGTGACATCACACTGACCTCCAATGACCCGGTCGATGGCCTGTTCAAAGTGTTTGGCGTTGACGGACTCGTTGAGATGTCGAGCAGCGATCAGTGCCGCCTCGTTGCAGACATTAGCGATGTCAGCTCCTGATGAAACACACACATCCACAAACTTTGAGACTAGTTTGCTAAAGACATCATCTATAGCCACAGACATGCTAACAAGAGTTAGCAAATGATTTTAGACAAGCGCAGAGTCTGTGGTCTTCACACAGCATAATCTACCTATTAATTATTTCTAATTTCATTTACTTGTTAATCTAAATATTGAAGTTTTTAATATTAAATTATTTTATTTTACTTTAATTCTCAAACTGCAAAAGCTTACTTCTAAAATCTGTTTCCTTCACATCACTTATTTGAACTCTGAACTTGTAACTCCTGTATCTTTGCTGTATATTGAAAAGCACATTGAATTGACCTGGTGTATAAAATGTGCAACAAAAATAAAACTGCCTTGCCTACGATATAAAACCTTTAAAAAACATATATATATATTTAAGTGCTGTATTGTTTGAGTGCTAGTAGTGGTGAAATGCTGATTTCCTCTGAATATCTTACACCATTTTTTTTTTAATAAACCAATCTAAAGGTTGTCAACACTTTATGACTAACCTAATTTGGTTTGAAAGTGTGTCTAACTAACAGAGGTCTACCCTCCATAACATTTCCTTCAAATTTTTCATCTCTCTTCTGTCAGTTTGTTTAGGTCATTCAGCGTTAACTGAGCATCCAGATGTTCAAACAAACTGACTGACTCCACCATCATGTTTTAAATTCTTCTACATGTCTCTGACAGCTGTAATGAAAACACTAAACTGTGACAGACGATGTTTCTGTGACGTACCAGTGAATCCTGGCGTGGCAGCAGCCATCTTCCTGGCCAGAACGTCTTTGTCCATGTTGGGGTCCAGTTTGATTGGTCGCAGGTGGACTTTAAAGATGGACGCTCTGCCCTTGATGTCCGGAGGACCTGAGAGGAGACGGGAGAAAAGAAAAACCCTCAGTCTTCTGACACCAAACATTTAAAACCTAAACTTTGCTTCAGGTACACAATCAGTGAATTAACATGGAAGGAAACAAAATGATAAGACAAGATGTTTATTGGGAGTAATAAATGATCAGATCTTGGTTCAACACATTATGCACAATATTGCATAATTAATAACTAATAAATAAACGATGAAAAGATCAACACTGGACGTGTAAACTGAGAATAAAGAACAATGATGATAAATGGACTAAACCAGCCTGGTTACGTTTAAGATGAGAAAATACTAAAATAGTGAAAATATATAATTTATGTAAGAAGTAGATATTTTAATGTACCAGTAGATATGTGATGACGTTGTGTTGTCTCAGTGGCACAAAGAATCAGCTTCATTTTGTTTTCTATTGTCCTTTATATTGGAAAATGTGCAATACTTTAAACATTGATTGATAAACATTTATGATTCAAAAAGTGGTGAATTATTTTTAATTTTCTTTATAAATTATTTTTTAAAAATGATAATAACTAGAGGAAGAATAAGAGGAATAAGAATACTACCAATAATATTAAAATATGATCTATTTAGCCAGTTAAGTCTGGGATGATAAGAAAACAAAAATAATGATTTAATGAATGATATATATAATAAATGATATAATAATGATTTTTTTTTTAATATTTTAACGTTATTAATTAAAATTTAAAATGTTTTGTAATTATTTTCTAATGATTTTTTTATCACTTTTTAAAACAATAACAATAATAATAATAATAATAATAATGATGATTCAGCCTGGAAAAGTTTGTAGTGAGAAAAAAAACTAAATGCCCTCCATCAGTATAACTTCTACTGTCGACTTGTAGCAGTTCTCGTATTGCATTATTTATCTACTTAATATTATTCACATAAATATGTTATTTTAAAGTATATAAAAGTCCATATAATGTTGTAACTGAGCTAAAACAGTTAGTCAATTAATCGATAACCAGGAAATTATTTTAATAATCACTTAATCATCTGAGTCAAATATTTGATGCTTCCAGCTGCTCAGTTTTGAGGACTGCTGCCTTTCTTTTCCTTAATTTACAGATAACCAAATATCTGTGAGTTTTTCCTATCGGTCAGGCATAGAGATAAATGC
This sequence comes from Epinephelus lanceolatus, assembly GCF_041903045.1. Taxonomy (NCBI): domain Eukaryota; kingdom Metazoa; phylum Chordata; class Actinopteri; order Perciformes; family Serranidae; genus Epinephelus; species Epinephelus lanceolatus. The sequence goes on along the minus strand of NC_135738.1, from coordinate 1,210,753 downwards.
ATGTAAAAAAAAAATAAATAAATAAAAATATTAATCAAATAATATGCAGATATCAACAGGGGCTCATGGAAACTGTGACTGATGTTTGGCCAAGAAATTAAAGGCTCTCTAAGTCTTCCTAAGCTTGAAAAGTTTTTGTCACATACAGCGAACATCTCCTCACGATCCTCTACATGTCCTCTGAATATGCTGTGGAAAAGTCCGGTCTCTGTAGGCAGCCCAGGCTCCGCACATGGCAACAAAAACATTGTGGTCCAGGCTGCACCAACCAGCCAGCGCCAGACCAGCGAACGCAAGCGCACACACATGAACGTGGTGCCCAGAGAGGCAGTTAGAGCTACAGGCTACAATGAGGCTAAAAGGCGAGCTAGCTCCGTTGTGTTTGATAACATTGTTGAAGGTAAACAGAAGTGAAGTGTTGTTGTTGCCATGTGCGGAGCCTGGGCTGCCTACAGAGACCAGACTTTTCACAGCATATTCAGAGGACATGTAGCTAGAGGATCGTGAGGAGATGTTTGCTGTGTGTGACAAAAACTTTTCAAGCTTAGGAAGACTTAGAGAGCCTTAACTAAGGAACTGAGAAAGTCTTCCGTAGATCAACAGATAATTCTTAGGTGGAAATAAGACAAACTCTTTGCCCTGAGGACCCCTTCTCCATCCCTGCTCCAAAGCCCCAAAGGAAGTGATGACTCTTTCAGCTTCACCAGAAGCACCAATCAGCTCTCAGCGTTGAACTCTACCTATGTAGATCTGTCTGTCGAAGCGTCCCGGTCTCATCAGAGCAGGATCCAGGATGTCGGGTCTGTTGGTTCCAGCCAGGACCACCACGTTAGTCGCCGTGTTGAAACCTGCAACAATATAAAAAACATGCAGTTATTAATAAAACACTGTTTGAAATCCAAACCTTGTAGACTGAGCTCATCTTCATCGTACCGTCCATCTCCACCAGCAGCTGGTTCAATGTGTTCTCCTGTTCACTCTGACCACCAAAGTTCCCCCCTCCCCTCTTCCTCCCCACAGCGTCGATCTCATCGATGAAGAGGATGCAGGGGGCGTTCTTCCTCGCCATGGAGAACATGTCCCTCACCTGTGGAGGAGGAAACTCAATCAATCATTGTCACTGCAACATCAGATTATCAGAGTGAACAAACATGACGGCTGTTTCTCCTCATTCATCCACCCAGAGTAGTTCATGCTTCGTCTTACGTCTCTAACACTGAATCCAGAGAGATATCTGTGAGATTGAGACACGGAATATTGAAATGTCAGATAATGTTTGGCAAAACATGTGGAAGACATACATCTGCCTCTACACAGACATAGAGGAAACTCTCTTGGAAAAATCTGATACTGCAGTTCCACAGACATCATAACTGTTGAGGAGAGTCTGGGTCAGAGGTCGCCTGAACCAAATGTTTCTGTTACTGACCATCCATCAATTTTAAACATTACAAATAGTGAGAGCAATGTACTGAAACTTAAATGGAAATGGAATTTTCGCAGTTCACATAATTCAGTTAAAATCATTGACTGTTTCTAAAGATGGACGAAGTGTCTCCACATCCCTCCACTGTACAGAAGTCAAGCTAATATATCCTGGATATGGCCACTGCCTTCTTGCTCTGGTGATGTCATTTGGAGCCAGAGTCTGAGCTCCACGGTATCAAGTTTCCTGCCCACACACCTGTTTCACCAATCGCGAACAGCGCCACTGAATGTGAGCCCACTGACTGGCTCACACAGCTGTCAATCATGTTGTAGAATTCTCATTTTATAGCATTTAATAACTACTTAAAACCAAACCTATCAGAAAAATGAACCCTTGGAACAGCAGCATGATAAAAACTACCTTAAATGACAGAAACCATCTTTGGGAAACATGTATTTGACATTCACTTTAAGTTTTTAGTTTGGCCCACGTCCCATTCATTAACACTGAGAGGGTAGGCTTTATGACCGGTACTGCAGCCAGCCACCAGGGGGCGATCGAGATGTTTCGGCTTCACTTTTGAGGAGCTGTCATATCGTCCATCTTTATAAATAGTCTTTAGCTGAAATTCATACTTCTTTTTTAAGCCTCTGAATATCCAATCATCAAAAGAAAAAGCTTTTGTTATTAGTTATTATATTGACATTTAAGGATTTTAAAAAATTAAACTGAAAGATTATGACAGCATTTTGAGATGATGATGATGATGATGATATTTTAAAATGATGTAAGTGACAGATGTTTGGGTAAAATAATGCAAGTAAAACAAAAAATTATTCCAAGGAACTTGGGGAAGGAAGCTCAGGTAGGTGAGGACCAATGGCTAAAAAACTGTTGAAAAAATCATCTTAATGGTAAATCTGAAACGAATCTTGAGACTCCGAGGGGGACACATGGAAGAAAAATGGAAACCATTGGCATTACTCAAGACCAACTGCTAAAATATGTTGGAAAATGACGGAGGAAACAACTTATTTTGTTTTGTTTTATTGTTTTTTGGTGTAATGTTTCACATCACTTCAGTAAAGATCTGAGTGGGGTCCTGTGGTCTGACAGATATCTGATCTGGTTTCCTTTACTCACCCTGGCAGGACCGACGCCCACAAACATCTCCAGGAACTCGGAGCCGTTGACGGTGATGAAGGGGACGTTGGCCTCTCCGGCTGTGGCTTTAGCCAGCAGAGTCTTCCCTGTCCCAGGAGGTCCGGACAGCACGGCACCCTGGGAAAAAACTTCTTTTAAGTCTTTATTTGTCACAAAGCTACAGACACCGGCACCCTGACTGAAGCTACAGTTCATTTTTACAATGGATAACAGAGCAAGTAAAAATTTCAGCAGCCTCATTCTTTATTTTAGACTTCAATTTTCACACTTGTCCTCCTAAACTCACCCCAAATCCCCGCCTCTGTCAGGACCTGCTGTCACGCCCTGGAGCCCTGCGTGTGTCCGTGTGTTTTCTGTTACCTTTGGGATCTTGGCCCCGAGGTCCTGGTACTGCTGTGGGTTCTTCAGGAAGTTGACGAACTCCAGGATCTCCAGCTTGGCCTCCTCGCAGCCGGCCACGTCCTTGAACTTCACCTCAATGTTGTCCTTCATCATCTTCGCCGTGGACTCGCTCATACTGAAGGGCCCGCCCCTCCCGCCGCCGGGGCCTCCTCCCATTGGTCCTCGCCGCAGGGTGAAGAGCAGGAAGCCAATCAGCAGCAGGGTGGGTATCATGCTCAACAGGAAGGAGCTGTGGAAACAGAGGGGGGAACAATGGAACCCACTGGTTTCCATAACGTGCACCAATGACAGCACAGGTGTTGACGTGTTAAACTCACCCGTCACTCTCTGTGCTGTAGATGACAGCAAGTCTGTGTGACGGCTCCAGGCCGAGTTCCGTGTGCGCCGCCTCCAGATTCCTCTCAAACGTGTCGACGCTGCCGATGTTGAACCAGACGTAGCTCTGCAGGTCACATAAGATTTCATGATGTCTCATAAGATTGTGTATTATTTAAAAAATGAGTGGGCAAGATCACTCTTGTTTCTCTTCAGATCGTATAAATCTTTCGCCTTTTACTAAAGATTTCCTTGGAGAGGAACACTAAGAGTTTTACTCAATTTTCTGATGCCCTGCTAACGCGGGGCTTGGAAAAAAAAAAAAATGAGTGGGCACAGTAAGATGTTGCGTCTTCCTGCAACTTTTCAGTCTGTGAAAAATCTGTGACTTAAGCCTGATTTATGGTCCTGCGTTAAATCAACGATGTCGCTACGTCATAGGGTGCGTGGCTACGCAGGAGGCTCGCCGTAGCCCCCGGTGTAGCCTGACGTGCACCTCCCCAAAAATGTAACTACACGTCGAGGCGACACAGACCCAGCGCAGACCGAGAGGGTTTGCTTGGTAGCAACGCATTTTCGATTCCGTATTTCCAGATTGCGCCATCCCCGCCATCTTTAAACATCTTCTGTTGCGATGTAGATGTTGCAGTATTAAGGCCCATTTATGCTCAACGTTCAATACGGATACGGACGGAGCCGTCTGTCCGTGCTCCTCATTCATTTCTCTGTGTCCGGAAAAGCCGGAAGCTAAACAAAGAATCAACTAGAGACGATGGTAACCATTCAGGAAAGGAACGCAGCCTCCTACTGCTCTGGCGGTGAATTGCACCGCAACGAAATGGAGTGACGGAGAAGTTCGAAGGGTTCACAACGGCGTCACAGCAACGACGTAGGTACGTCGTAGGTACGCCGCAGGACCATAAATCAGGCTTTATTTTTACCGTTTTATTTTGTTAGAGTATTTGACTTTTTGGGTCTTTATTGACAGAGACTAAATCATTTTTAATTTTCCACACCGTTACATGTCATTTAGGTCTCAATTCAAATACATAAGGAGTAAACAGAAACATCACAGTAGTATGACACGATGAGCACCTGTTGGTCTCATTTAATTTTAACATTACATATTATATTTTTGGCAAAATGCAGCAAATGTTCACACATTCATTCAGAATGTCATGACAATATTTTCTGGCTTCATATAAACTATAAAGTTTCAGTTAGGTATAGTTGTGTCACGACTCTTTGTTGCGTGGCTTCTATGTTTTTGTGTCATATCAGAGTTATACCTGTATTTTTTAACATTTTTAACTATCTCCATTATGAATGTTGTATTTTACTTGTGTCTTATTGCTGCGCTGCACGTCTGCATGCATCAAGAAGTGTCTACAATCAGAAATGTTCAGCAGTGTTTTGTTTCTTCATGTTGTTTGCTTGCATGACTAAACCTACCCATTAGTAGATATCAGCCTTCCCACAATTTCCCCAATAAATTTTCAAAACTTTTCCACAACCTCTACGTTATATTTTACTCCATTTCCATGCCTTTTTTTAGTAGTAGTTTAAAATGGGCAGGCCTATATCATGACACAACCATTCACTATTGAACATGTACTTAGCTGGCATTTGTGGATAAACAAACTGTTAGCACTTAATAACTTCACTTCACTCAACTAGTTGCACGTGCCAATAGACCACACCAGCACATGCGAATACTTTGCAAAACTCAGAAAACCTCATTGGGGATTTTTATAAACGCATTTTAAACAATAGCCAAAACAATGTATATTCAATTTTTTTCCAAAGCATTCTGTTCATTCCAAACCATCTCCAGGCCTGGAAAACCATTCTTCTAATTTTATAACTTTTAACTTCCTGATAGTGGAGACCCTGAGATATTGTTGATATATTACTGTAGTGCTGTTCCCTGTTGTTCTGGGTTCAATGCGCCTCGCCAAGGGGCTACATGATTAACGTACAATGAAATGAAATGAGGTTAAAATGTCTGCTTCCATATCAGATTATTTCTTCTCACCGCATCAGGGTCGGCTCCCGGCACCAGGATGACTCTGACATACTGTTTGTTGACGACCTCTAAGCGCTCCACCTGAACAGAAAAACATACGTACATAATATGATTCATGTTTACAGTCTTTTTCACTTACTTTTTTTTTTACTTTTCACTTATTCAAGGCAAATGACACCGTTTGAACTCTAAATCATGTCAAGTTCTCAGTACATCCCAGTATAAATGTTCCAGTATAAAGTTCCTCCTCACCATTCCCCTGGCCACGTAGCGGTGGACGAAGTCCTTCCAGCTGATCTCTCTGCCGTTGTCTCTGAAGTATAAATACAGCAGAACTGAACTGACTCCAGCCACGGTGACCGCCAAGTACCTGAAGTCCTTCTCGTCCCAGGGGAAGTCACCCTGAGGACCAGCAGAGACATACAGGAGCATGTTACACAGCAGTGATAACACACTGGACATTTACTGGACCAACATCTGCAAGCAACTGGTAATCATAAGAGAGATTGGGAAATGGTTGGAGCAGCTGGAGGAGTAGAAATGGATGAACAAATATTTAAAACAAAAGACTTTATATTGCGTACGTAATGGAGTGCTGCAGGGAGCGTAGTTATTCGTAGGCCCACACAGAAATTAAAATCGCTCTGGTTCCCTCATCAAAATTCCAGTGCGATTTTTATGTTGGATTTTGGATTATTGCAGAAAATAAGCTCCATGTTAAACAACCTTTAATGATACATTCATGTTTTGTTCAAAAAGATAATGTTTACAAATGAACACCACTGTTAGGATTATTGAAGCGTAATGCACTCACCTTGAATAAACAGCTAATGTTACAATCAAACTGCACCACAATCACGCATGACCTGAACGTCACCACCACAACGAGGGTGTAGAGCCGTGTAAGGCGTGGTGATGTTCTGTAAACTCATTTAGCTGATTCATTATATGTCAAAGAACAAAGCACCAAAGCCTCTTAAGCTTCTGTTAACCACACACCTCATTTCAGGCATCTAACCAAAAACCCATTAAACCCATTTTAGGACTGATTGCTGCATCAAATGTTAAAATATATGTAACTGCACTGGAATTCACTGCAACATTGTGAATTATAATTTCAACGTGATGCCATTTTCATTTTGGAAGAGTAGCAGCTAAGCCTATTGCAGCTACATGAGATGTTTCGCCCCGCCTGACCTGGCTGACGCACTATCCACGGTTGATGTCACAGCTTCCTTGAGTTCGGACAACAAACTGCAGGTTCCAGTTGCCAAACACTCATTGTGTTTATTCACACCACCAAACACACATTGAATAAATGTCCATTTCTTTATCTTTCATTGAAACTGAACACACAGCCTTCAGCACGTTGCACACTGTCCTGTGCCACAGTGGTCAAAAACCTTTGGCTCTTCCAGGCTGAAACACTTGACAGCAACAATGTTGTTCCTGCCTTTATGCACCAACACTCACAATATCCATACAGCGCCACCCAGTGTACGTACACAGTAAGTACAATTCATGTCTGCTGAGTGAAACAACGTATTTGGCTCTTACAGGAAGTTTAACAAACCTTTTGCATTCGGCTCCACCAGTCTTTTCCTCCTCTCTTCCCTCCACCTGATGATCTTCCTCCTCCTCCTGCTCCTCCTGCTCCACCCTTTCCATCTGAAATAAAAGAGTGTTAGATTATACACCTGTCAGAAAAAAAACAGCATTTGTTCCAGTATAAGTTTTAATACCCAGATCTGCTTTAGCAAACCTAGAATGTACCAAGATTTTGTTTCTGATTCTGTTGTTTCATACCATGTTTCAACCCTGTCACACTGAGGCCTGAACCTGCAGCCAAAATATCAGTTCAGAATCAACAGACTGTAACATCGAGCAGCGCCAGGACAAACACAAAAAAAAAAGCTCTTATTTGATAAGCTCACATCTGTCCTACAACACCAGACTGGCTTATTTGCCAAATTAAATGTCACAGAAGTTCACGTGGTTTAGGGTTTAAGTTTTATTTTCAGTGTGTCTCGAGTTGTTTCTGCTGCTGTCTCAAATTAAATGTGTGACTGAACTTGCTGACCTGACTGAAAAATGTTTTTAATATTGGTCAATGAAGATAAAATCAATTCAAATTTTACATTAGAGGTTGAAAAAGTAAATTTGATGGAAAAGCTAAAATAATATTGGAATATTCTGTTTAAAATGTGTGTTGTTTGTGGGCTAATGTTAATGTTAATTTGTATACCACCTTTAAAACAAAGCTACAAAGTGCTTTACAACTGCAAAAATGAAAACAAAATCCCACAAAATAAAAGCATAATAACAGAACATGAAAGTAAGAATAAACCAAAATAAAGTATACAATAAGATAATAAAATAATAGAACTGACTACTGGACGTACACGGCAGGGAATTAATTGAGTAAAGGTGCATTTTAAAAATGAGGACAAAGACGCTGCAAACTGAAGGGTTGGTATTTTGTATCACATGATCTCCTAATTGTCATTGTAGCTGTCATTTGTCCGTATATGCAGCCTGTTTTTTGTTTACATGGATGTCTGCCCGATGAAGATCTTGTAGGTTGAGATGCTGCATCAATAAAAACATAAGAGCTTGCAAATTTTAGTGTGCAGAAAAAAAATTTTCTTTGCGGCTTTTTGTCCTGCACCTGAACCCAGCCGGGGCTGAATGACAACAATATCCACCTTTTGTGCTTCAGACACGCAGCAGCTCTCACCTTTGGGTTCAGTGGAGTACAGTCGTCGCTGAACCAACTGGAATCTGCGACAGGACAGGAAGTTTGTTGGAGTCCGACAATAGCTCTGAAAAAAACACCACAGAATCACTGTTAGTGCATCAAATACACACCAACACCAACCTGAGAGTGGCTTTAAGGCCACACCTTCTAACAGGTAAAACAAACACTGAAGGTCACATTTCTTTGAAAATCCTGGCAGTGAAATCTGAGTTGTCGTAAACACTCTGAGCTGTGGAATCATTCAATGTGATCATGTCAGCATGACTTTGACACTGACATTGATACAGTGCATAACCAAAAGTAAGTGGACAACCTTATATTATGTTTCCTTTAATTCCAACAAAGGGACACGTTAACGCTCCAACATACTGAATCTGCAAGAACTAATGACTATGTTCATGGTCATTCAATTTAATTTATTTGCATGAATAACTGATTAACGGTTTTGTCTGCAAATTGTCCGAAAATACTGATAACATTCCTGTGGTGACGTCTTCAAACGTCTTATTTTGTCTGGACCACAGTTCAAAAGTAGTTTTAAAATTGACTTAAAGCATTAACAGATTATCAAAACAGTTGCTTGTTAGTTTTCTGCAGGTCGACTAATTGCTGTACAGTGCACTGTGATATTTTAGTGTGTCGACAATTTGTGTTTGTCCCTTTCCTGTTTCAACAAGACAATACCCCTGCACACAAAGCCAGCTCCATGAAGAAACTGTTGTCTCAGTTTGGTGAGGAAGGACTTGATTGGTCTACACAGAGTAGTAGACCATGTAGCTCATTACAATAATCACTACTACCTTCAATGTACATGTGGGTATATGGCTAGTGTATAAAGATTAACTTGAATAAAAAAAGTGAACCTATTAAGACACAAAATATTTAATCATAGTCCACATTAGAGCTTGCTAAGAAAGGAAGGAAAGGCTGACAACAATTGAAACTGCTGTAAGACTTAAAACCAGACAGTTGTTAGCAAGGTTGGAAATGAACACCAGCCAAATGCTGGTAAAATAAGCAGGTGGTGGCTGCTAGAGTCGTTTAATACAACAGCCAAAAAAAGTTATTTATTAATGCAATCTAAGTTATCTATTGAGTGCCTGGCAGATCTTGGAATTAAACAGTCACAGTGGCAGGTGGACAAACAAAGGCAGTTTTCAACCCTGTTTTTTGGAAACCAAACATATTTTATTAGTGAGCTAATTTTAGCTTTAAACGCTGTAATGATTGACTATGTTGTTTACTATTCCAAGCTAATCTATCAGTCAACACTAGTGTCGAAGAAGACTGCTTTGGTATCATACCCAAAGTAAAACACATATATAACGTTAATAGTACAAATTTACTTTAAAGTCATTTAACGGGCCTCAGTTTCTGCTACTGTTAGCTAGATTACCTCAGGTGCTAGTAAGTTGTTAGTTTTATTTATGAGAAGAGCCTCGTGAATAACTTTGGCAGATACTTTAGTGGGATATTTAAAATGTACATAATGCATCAGGTTACAGGACAAATCTTACCACATCCTTAAAATATGACCTTTTGTCTGTAATTCCCAGAGTCTGCTAGCTAACGTTAACTGTGTACGAGCACAGAATAAAATCACATTTTTCTTACAATAGAAGCTATTTGCTAAAGTGAAATATGGCCGAATTACAAAATAGATTATAATCTGACAGAAAATGTTTTAAATTAAGTTTTGGATGGTATGCTGTCTTTATAATACGTAAACAACCCCTGAACTGCATGACTTTGCGATGGGATTTGGCATGTGTGCTAGCTAACGTTAGCTAGAGATCCGCCGCTCGAGGCAGAACACATTTTAGTGTAACATTACAGCTAATTTCCAACCAGGGTGGAGAGGGAATGTTGGTGCTTAACTCACTAACGGACTCGCACATTTCTTAGACAACAATCACTCCAGAAATCCTCCACCTTCACTTACCGAGGCAGCGGAGCTTCGGAATCCGGCTGTGAGGAGCCGTCCTGCCGTCACCGCTGAGAGCCGCGCCCGGGCTCCTCCAGCCCGGCAGAGAGGCAGGGCGGCCGCCGAGAGAAGCCTCAGCAACTGAGACATCCTCCCCGTGCCGCGGGCCCAACCTTTCAGTCCAAAACACGAAGCTTTTCGTTCAAACTCCACTCGTGAACTTCATCTTGTTGCACCAACAAGTGTTATTGAATAAGAGTAACAGCGTGAAATGTCAACGGGAGGATGATGTAAAGGCCCAAAGACTTTCTCTGCGAATACCTGCCGGAAATTGTTCTAAAAAGAAATAGATTACTTAATTATATATTTTTTCTTGGTCATAAAATGGTCACTCTAGTAAAAAACAAAATATTCCTCAAATTGACTGCACATAAATAGATTTAATAGTTAACTGATTTTATGATAACTGTATTACATTCAGGCAGCAGAAAGGCCAACACTGGGTCCTCACAGAACACCTTCTCTCTGATTGGCTGAGACAGAAAGGCACTCTGTCCTGTGCGCAAATTCAGCTTCACGTAACTGTTACCGAGACACTGATATGACTCAGCTACATGTCAGAAATTACATAGTTTCACAGTTATGGAAGGTATTAAAATATTTTAAATACATGTTGCTATTTGTGAGTAGAAAACACACAAAGTGTTGATGAAACAAAACAAGTAAAAGTTAAAAGAAACAGGACAATGATATTACAGTGAAATTATTTTTGTTTAAAGCTATGTTTTGTAACATTTTTCAGTAGAGCCTGCAGCTAACGGTTATTCTCACTGCTGATTAATCATCCGTTTATTTTCTTAACTAATCTGTTAATAATAGTGAGAATCATCCATGACGATTCAGTTTCAGAGTTTATGGCAGGGTCTTCAAATTGCTTGTTTTCTGATACACAGCCCAAAATCTACATTGATTTTAATGAACTATCATATAAGACAAAGAAAAGCAGCACATCTCTTCAGAGGATGCTGCAGACAGAACAAGTTTGGCATGTCTGCTTAAAAAATTCTTGAAATGGTTGATCGATTATTAAAATACATTGTAAGAAAGTAATAATTTCAGTTGTATTTTCAGCTGTTTCATACTGTTTGATACAGATGACAGATTCTATAAAACTTTAAATATTAGTGTAAATAAGAAATGAAAAAAAAAAACAATCACAGGTTTGCATTCATGTAAATTAAAATTTTTCCTTTTCCAAAGATGTAAGGTTTGTAGAAAGAAATAATATGCAACATAAAAAACAGATATGTTAAATATGCATTTAATAAGTAACTCTAAAACAACTTAATCTCATCTTAAATAGACCAAAGTGAAGTGTTAAAGGAATATTTCACAAAATAACATTTGTAAATCAACTGATGTATATTTACAAAAATGTAGAATTATGCCAAAGACAAAAAAATAAAAAATAGACTGCATAGATTCATGTAAATAAATCTCCTCTGTCTCTGTCTCTCTTTCTGTCTGTCTGTCTGTCTGTCTGATTGCAGAGTGCTGAGGCTGCAGCTGGTCGTCCTCAGAGCCCTCAGCTTCCTCTGTAGGTGCTGTAGGAGAACCGACTCATCAGCAGAGGGAGATGAAATCTCTGATCAGGGTCAGTAATGGTAAACACAACCTGGAAATACACACACACACACACACACACACACACAATTAATACAAACTGATAGCGACAACGTTTATTACAAATCACATTATCTTTGCTTTGGTTAGTGTGATAAATGATGAGCTGTTAGCTCTACTCCGAATGAAAATCTGCACTCTCATCTCTCTGTGGTGTCACAATCGTCCAGTAAAAGTCAGTGTTGTTTTTATCATTTATCAAAGTACACACTACTGTTGACTACTGTTGTTGTTGATGACAACAAACATGTCTAAGTGTTAATCCTGATGATTGTCCGTTTTGTCTGATTTGGCGACACCCTGTGGTGATCACTGTGTTTTCATCAGCCTGAGGACTCCTCCTAAACGTGCTGACATTTGCAGAAAGCTTCAGGAGCCATCTGCTCTGGTAGGCTATATCATTGGCCCTTCTTAAAGTAAAACTTTATATTTGTGAGCCATCTGTGGAGATTTACATCTTCAGTAAGACAAACAGTCTTTTTATAGGATCTGTCGGCAATGATTTTTCAGTTAAGGATAAAACAAAAACAACCTATAACTTTAAAAACAACTTCCTTTCAGCTGCTATTCTTCCACTAGTGCTTTAAAAACCGAATCAAACAGCTTGGTGAAACCATATATAAATCTGGTGTTTATTCATAGCATAATTCAGCAGTGAAGTATTTTTTAAATAATATGCATCTAATAATATGCATCAAAATTCAAATGTTGCAGTTAAACTGCCTGCAAGTATTCAAATATGATCATTTAAGGATCAGGACAACAAGTGAAATCACAGGTTTTGTTGACAGCAAGCCCACAAACACCAGTTGAATAATGTAAAACATGTTGTGCTTGTAAGTGATCTCCTGATACAGATCAGAACAGCTCACCTCTACATATGGGTAAAAGGATGTCTGACCCAGATTGTCCCAGTATGAACCCGTCTCAAAGCGCAGCTTGTACATGCCGGGGCTGAAAGCTTCTCGGCTGATGAGTCCCGAGCAGCGTCCGTCTTCGTTCGTTGTCCTAAAAATCATTAAACTGCTGAGTTGTAAAGTTCATAAAAGCTCAAAGGACTCTGTTTTAGACTTTAATCTCCACTCTCTTAACCTCTCTCTCAGTAACAAAGAAAAACTCTTCCTTGCCTCTTTCAGGTTCTTCATATTCTCTGACAAAGATTTCATTTTAATTTTAAATGTTCAAAATAAAAATTCAGTATATCTCCCTCAAGTTTTGTCACAATTGGCCCCTGTGGTGTCTAGAATATTAAATATGACTGAAATCTAAACACAACTATCCTGGTGTCAGAGTCATTCCCGGCCTGTGGACCTCCAACCACAGTGCATCCATCATGACACATCATGTCTGTCAGAGGGGTAATTTGATGTGTAGCAAGTGCTGTGCAAATGGAAACCAACATGCTCTTCCAGTTCCTGTAATCACCTGATTCGTGCTGTTGATATTGCATTGAAGTGAGCAGGAAACCCCCCAAACTTCTCTCTAGACAAAGTCAACAAGTTTTATGTTTAAATAATAAGTTGAAATAAATAAAGAAAGATTTAACGCTCATTTACAAATTCAGAGATTCTGATGTTTTGCTTCTTGAAGTTTCAACAGTGACGTATTTTACCCGACACTCAGCATGTTCCAGATGATCAGTTTGGAGTCGAGCCGGTGCAAGCTGAGGGCCATTCTGGCTGCCGGGACGCCGTCTCCTGTGTTCAGCACGTGAGTGGTCAGAGGGCTGGGCTCTGCTGCCGTCATGATCTGCTGGACAGGTGTGGACAGGTGAGCTTTACCTTTTACAGTCTCAACGAACGACACAATGGCCAGAATAAATGTTGGTTTTGTACATTTCTGCAAATCACTGATAGATTATGTATGAACTTTATGATGTAGGGGATACACTGAAACTTTACAATTCAACAGCGCTGTGGTTAACCTGTGGTTAGGTTAAGCCACAAACACCACTTGGTTATGGTTAGGAAAAGATTATATTTTGGCTTAAAATAGCTGGTTCTGGGGGCACAATCCCTGCAGGACACAAAGCGATGTCTCAGAAAACCCCCCGCTGCTTTTCCTGCCACTATCCCAGAGCCCCAGGAAGTGCACTGGGCTTTGAAGCCAAGTTTTCGTTGTGGCAAAACAGTGGAATTACAACTCTCGAGTCTGTGGTGATGCCGTTGGGCCCAAAAAGACTTTTTCCTATAGACTTACATTCGGAAAGAGACATCACAGCCCCTGTAAAATGACCTGTTCCATTATCAGGATTTAATCAGTTTGGTCCGATAACACTGGGACCATCTTGAAGAGGCACATAATTAAATGATTTTATTCCTGTTCAAGTTTGCGGAGCGCTAAACTGTGAGTAGTCCCTGCTCTATGGGCCCACTGATGTGGAAGCAACTCCAAGTTATTTCATACCCGGGCGGAAACAGCTTTTTTGGCTTCATCACCACGACGCAACTTTCACAGTAATGAACGGGGTCCTGCCGTTAACACTGTATCCAGGTCTCTTAATGCATTCATGCACTATGAAGCAGTGTCTCAGTATAAAAACATTTCTTGTGGCACTTTACCTGCTGCTGGAAAAACAGCCACAAGTCACTAAAAAACACCTGTGTTCGGGGGCTACGAAGCCGCAGGAAAAACAGCAGTGACTTATTAAAAAACAACCACGTTTTGTTGTTTGTTGATCTTGAGCAGTGGTCTGCAGCTTGGCAGGCATCTACCCTAGGTGACATGCCATCCACCATCCCCCCTATCTCATGATGTCAAAGTCAGCTTATATACTATGTCACTATAGTAACGTTAACATGACACATATGAAACGTGCAAATGTAATGTATTTGTGGTTTGCAGAAACAAAAGCTACAATGCCAACAGTTTCTTCTGGTGTCTGGGCTGGCATTACACCACAGAACAGTTAATGACAATTGAGTATCAACATATTTTATGTCATGAATTTCATGGGGATGTGCCCTCAATGCTACCGTGACAAGTGCTGCCAGATGTAAGAGGAGTGAGGTGACTGCTAATCATTAGTTTCAGTTAACCTTCCTATTGTGTTCAGGTTAAAACTACGTTTAAAACATGCTGTGGTGCTCCCTAACACTTGGAAACACACTGTGATGTGTAAAATTAGTGCAGTTTCCCTTTAAGCTAATCCCATAATCATGAAAATTCAAACTATACAAGCAGCAGCTGGAAGTTTGATTCAGTTGGTTGCTTCTTGTGTGAAGCAGGTTTTTTATTGAGCGCAAACAAACAAGTTCCTGCTGCATCTCAGTCAGTGTGGACTGCAGGATACACATTATCTACAGAGCCTATCGACATCCTCACACTATAAACATAGGGTCTGTGATTAATTATAACACCCCATAAACAGAAAAGCATCAAACAAAATTAAATTAAATTAAATTGAGGTATTTTTCGTTACACATATTTGAATCATGTTGTAGGAATCCGTTCAATCCATTTCAGTGATTTTTTTTAACAATCAATGGTGGAGCAGCAGATTAAAGCTCTGTGCTTCTCAGTCAAACTATAGTCCAAGGACCTTTGACTCTCATCCCGTGTTTCTCCCCAAATCTCATGATCTCAGGAATTAGAGTTGTCAAGCTGTCCTGTGAATGTCAGTTTGGCATGTTGGGATATTTTATTTTCTAGAACACAGAGCAGCATAGATCTTTTATAGTAAAAATGTAAACAAATTCATGACCCTCGTGCACATCAAAAGGCCACAAGAGGGGTCCCAGCCCAAAGACTGAGAAACTGAGCTGCTCACTCTGCAGGAAAAGTACAGCAAATAGGAAGAAGACATGGAAAAAGAAAAAGATCAGAGCATAAATGCTGATCCTGACTGATTAAATATGGACCAAACACACACACAGTGTTCCTAAAATGAAAATGCACTAACGTGGAATGTGGACACGCTAGTTTGTTGTAAGAGAAGCCTTACCTCTGTGTGAGCACACCTCTCTGCTGCAGCCTGTTCATTCAGTTCCCAAAACTCATCCAACCAGTTGTTCTGTCACTGTACATGCCCACTGCTCAGAGCCACTCACCCAGCATGCACTGTACAAACAGACATGGTGTCAAAGGTTGTCCTGGCTCTAATGAATCAATAACACGAGCTGAGAGCTTCGCTTCAGTCAACAACATGTGATCCAGTGTTTGACTGTGATTAAACTCTTCATACATGATAAGGCTCTACTGATTTAATTAAAACTCCCACAATATAATATTATACACAGCCTGAATGGAAAGTTACTCTTCTTTAATTATAGTGCAGTCATGTGATTTAGTGGCATCTAGTGGTGAGGTTGCAGATTGCAATAAAATGAATCTTCTCCTTTGTGCCTAGCATGTATGAGAGCTACAGAGGAGGAGAGGTCTGTGGATGATTCAGCTCCCAGTAAAAAATCTCCTGAACGTCTGGATCTTAAGTTATCAGAGAAGAAAGGTGAGCATATATTAGCAGGTACTAGGCTAACAGTCATCTTCAACATGCCAAACAGCGTCAAAGAAACACTGATTTGTAACGTGAAACTGCCTTATTCAGCGTTTTACTGGTTTAAATGACGTGATCCATTTGTTTTGGAGATGAGGAGACCTATGTGGATAATTCAGTTCCTGGTAAAAACCTCCTGAACATCAACTACTGAAGGAATTCTGACCAGGAGCTTTAGTTGATTTAATCTAAAAATAAATAAATCCTATGAATCCCACACATTGTTCCTTTTAAGGAGCAGTGTGTATGATTTAAAGAGATGACAGATTGCAACCAGCTCAAACTTCTCCCATGTGCCAAACATGAACTCCCAGTTAGAATTCATTCAGGGTCCATGGTCCAAGATGTTTTAACAAGTAAATGAATAATCTGCAGAGGTCTCCTGCTCTTCAGAACAAACAGACGAGGTGATCACCTGGAGCTGAATTATCCTCAGAAGTCTCTTCCTCCAAAACAAAATAACCAGATGACTAAAACTGGTAAAAGAAAACTGAATAAAGCAGTTTATGCTAGAAAAATTGTGTTTTTCTGGCGCTGATCATTGCAGATGGGCCGCTAACTATGGTGGCTGACAGGAAAACGAAATTACCCTATCTAGAGCCGGTGCTGGTTTGTTCATTCTAGGCTACTGTATATACAAAATGGCTGACTCCATCGAGTCATGTAGATATGACTCCCCCTCCGTATGTAGATATAATTGGCATTATATTCCATTTCTATAAATATATCCACCCAAATGTTACACACTATACCTTTAATTGTTGCTGTTCAATATTTTATGTGTTTCTTCAAACATTTATGAAACTTCAGAATATTATTTGTTTGTTTATTCTCTGTATTTCCTCATATATTTAAGATATACGTATGTTAATCACAAGGCATTCCGTCTTTAAAGGGGCTGTCTGAAAATGTGAACCTGTTATTAAAGCATTCAACTATTTCTGGTTTACGCAGATTTTAAGCGTAATAGAGACCTATTTGTAATAAAAAACAGAAGCAAACAGCTTTTAGCAAGACACTAAATTCCCACCAAACCTAACCTTTGACCTTTGTACTCCCTTTGGAAAAGAAAGAACTATTGGCCTCCATGAAGCAACAAAACTGAATATTACTTTTGTACTGAACTAAACCAAAATAATAATTGAAATTGCTTCATACATAAACACAGAATCATAAGATCATTACGCACAAAGCTCCAACCACACATCTATTTTATGAAAAATACCTTTACTACACTCACACTGAAATAGATTACATTTAGCACTGAGGACAAGCACATAAGCACCAACAGCAGAAACTACAGTGAAGCCAAATGAAGTGTTTTCAAAATGATTCTGTACCTGCAGTTACAGATTTTCCTATTAAAACGTTTTAGTAACATTTTTTTAAAAGTCTGAAATGTTGTGCAAGTATAAAGAGCCACTAATGTACACATAAATATTTTTAAGTGTCATTTTTTTTAAACCAACAAATATTTTACATGAATGCTTTAAACATATGTACAGTCAGTCACAGTTGTCCATCCAGCTGGGTAAACATGGTAGAGGAAAAGTCTTGATTTGACTTGACAACAGTTTGGTGGCTTGGCTCTCCATCAGACCAGTCACCCAAAATCTAATGAAAGAAACATGATTACCATAAAGGCCCAGACACACCAAACGGACATCAGAGAACTG
Source organism: Epinephelus lanceolatus (assembly GCF_041903045.1). NCBI lineage: Eukaryota > Metazoa > Chordata > Actinopteri > Perciformes > Serranidae > Epinephelus > Epinephelus lanceolatus. The sequence goes on along the minus strand of NC_135738.1, from coordinate 1,192,881 downwards.
TGGTGACGTAGGCTGACATTTGCATCCCCTCACATCGCCTGTGTCTCAGCCAAAAATTTACACTTGAAAACATTGCAAAGGAAAAATTTAAAGTAAAATTTAACGGTGGTGCCATGACTCAAAACAGGAAATACATTAACCATGGTGGACATGGTGTAAACACAAACATAGGGGTTTGGGTGGCATCAACAACATTCTCATTTTCCACTGGGGAACATGAACATTCATACCAAATGTCTGGCCAATAGCTTAAAGATAACAAGGAACATCTAAGCGTTGGATGGATGTACAGAGAAAAATGAAAAGGCCTTGTTTCTGTAGCCAAAAGTGACGGCTGCCATTGTACAGATGCATCATTAAATTTACTGCCATTTTGACAGCAAGCAAAAGTGAAAAACTAATAGTAGCCTGTATCTGACATTCCAGTCAATGCAAACCCAAACACACTGCAGTAGAGTTAGACTTTGCATTGAATGGACATCTGTAGGAAAGCTAAGTTGTAAACACATTGATTTTATGCCATAAAGGTACCAAAGGTTCCAGTATTGTAAAATGGCCCTTTTGGTACTTTTACATTCAACTCTGATGACCTCAGTTTAGTCTTTAGCTAATGACAACTCTTCATCTCTGACCTCTTCTTCACTGATTGAACAAAGGTTAAAACTTTAACTATAGAGCCTTGAATAGTGCTGCCCTCAGGGGTTACCACATAGGAAATTGTGTACCAGATATCCTTGGTGTTAAAGTAGGCTCATTTATACTCCCTTCCATGCATCCTTTATGATTACATAGATACAGCCAATACGTAACAGTAGAGGGCAGAGTCATAAGTTTCAGACAACAACAAACAAGGTGACAGTGGAGGAGGTTGTGGGCCTAATAATGTACCTTTTAACAGAGGCTGCAAGGTAGACAGTGGTGGTCTGTGAGGCCATTAAATACATCACAACATGTGGACGGATATATCTTTTCATTTCAGATTTGTTCCGTTCCACCATATTTTAAATGTCTTCATCATTTCCTACAGTAATATCTCACCTGATCTAACGTTACACTACACTGCCTCTACGATCTCCGATGGTACTGCTCTGTTTCGTCTGTATCTGTAAGTTTTCAGAAAACATGCACACATACGGATTGATATGCAGAGTAGTCCATGTATGGACACATATGGATGTATCAAGTATGCAACGTTATCAAGTTCATGAACACCAAAGAGGGTGGTATTTCTATCGACTCTTCTTGTGGACACAGTAAACATGACCCTGTTTGAGGGCAGCATTTGACCCAGTGTTAACCTGGATCAAGCTGGTTAAGCTGCTAACATTAACGAAAAATAATCTGAAACACTTATGTGTAAGCAACCCAATTATGCTGGTAAACATTCCGTAACTTTCATGAAGCACACTGTTTAAGCTACTAAACTGTTGGCATATGTGAATTAAACTGTTTTAATTGATCCACCCTGAACTAAATATTTTTACCTGCCAAACTTATCGTGAGATAACCTAAACCAACAAATCAATAAATTATAAATAAATAAATTACATGCTTTTTTCTCTTTTTGATACACTACTCATTTCTCTATTTAACTATTCCGTTAGCTTACCTGTATCAAACTGCTACTGAACTAATGTGAACCAAAGTTTTTAACTGCCGATTAGGAAGGTAATCTGAACCAAACAATTTGCTCTGCGTAACTGATGCCATAGTTTACTCAAACCAAACTGTTTCAAGTTATGTGGCCAAATTATTTTTTTTTTTTTTGTTGTTGAACTGATCCATTAGCTAACCTCAACAAAACTGCCTTCTCCAGGAGCTAAATTAGCAAGCATGTAGCAAACTGTTTTAGCTACTGAACCGTTAGCTAACCTTAACCAAAGTGTTGTTACAGCTAAACTGACTTAACTAACCAACTGTTTAGGTTGGCTAACTGTTCTGTTAGCATACATATAACAAACTTTCAGCTACTAACCCATTAGTTAACCTTAACTAAACTGTTATCTCTGCTAAACTGACTTAGCTAACCAACTGTTTACCTGTTTCGTTAGCTCACATATAGCAAACTGTTTTAGCTACTGATCCATTAGCTAACCTTAACCAAACTGTTATTTCTGTCAAACTGACTTAGCTAACCAACTGTTTGGGTTGGTTAACTGTTCTGTTAGCTTACATATAGCAAACTGTTGTATCTACTATCCTGAAACAATCAGTTTATCTGCTAAACACATTGTTTAGCAGATAAACTAAACTGTTTTCTTCTACTACACTGTTCCTAACTTTAAGAAACAGTTGTATCTCCTAATATTAATCTTCTGACTAACCCAAAGCCAACTGTTTTGGGGTAGTTAACTATTGGCTAACCCAAACCAAATTGTTTTAGTTGCTGAACTAAATCATTAGGTAAACCTAAAACAAACTGTTTTAGCAGCTAACTTGAACCAAACATCTACAAAAACTGAGAGGTAAAGCTGACTTTAACCAAGTCAATTTAGCAGTTACACAAATCAGTCAGCTATTCTTCCCATTATCTTCCCATTTATATGTTTAACATGTAGTTTTTATTCAGATTTAATCTTCATTTCAGGGAATTGTCAGAGTCTCTCACTTTTTCACTGAATTTCTGAGTGAATTAAACAGTGTAATTTACCCAGAGAGTCATAAAACTGTGCTCACTGAACCCTTTCCACAGAGCCGTATAATGCCGTCCTGTACACATCTGGTTACACGTAATGATAAAATAATGAAAATAAACTGTGTGATAAGAAGCTGCCAGCTGCTGCCACACTGATTTTATTCAGGCAGATGGGGGTTCAACAGTGGAGCAAGGGTAGAGCAATAAATGGGGCCAATATTACACCACCTTTTCTATAATATAATATAATATAATATAATGAGAACTAAAATAAAATAACTTAGAAGAACTAAAAACTGCTAACTATAGCCCATGAATTAAATGCTTTTTTGGAGGTACACTATCAATTTTTAATACATCAAAACCAAAATGAATTACATATATTGCTCACTGTTATAAATAATTGGTCTGCAGAAAGTATCAAACCTCTATAAGTCAAATTTATAGCATTCTGAAATTACTGTAATTAAAATCAACGGTGACCTGAAATCTTCTATAAATTGCAACGGCATGGTGCTTCATGTTTAAATGTTCAAATATTTTGTCCCATGTGTCAGAATGTTAGCAGGGAGCATCAGATTCAGTGATGTACCAGGAACACATTGGAGATTTTGTCGACTGGAATCCAGAACTTGAGATGGTGCAGCAGAATAAATCAAACTGACTGACAGACAGGTAAGACACAGATTCAGGGGTGGAAGAGAGTCAGGTCAATGCAGTTCATGTTGCCAACACCTCCTCTGAGTGTCTTCCATCCCAGCTGTTGCCGATCCCAGCTTCTGTTTCTGGATGGATCTGGAAAGAGAACAGGAGAGGAGTTTGAAACGAGATGTCTATGGATCTTCAGGAAATTAACAGACTGTTGACCTGATGATGGTGCTAGAAGTCAGACGATCACCAAAGTCAGTAGGTTTCATCCTCTAAGAACTAGGAATTTCTGTGCTCAATGTTATTCTAATCCATTTAGATTAAAGTAGATATTTTGGACCAAAGTGGTGGACCAACTGACCAAAGAACCAACATTGCCACCCACTGAGCCCAACACATTCTCATCACAACTTGTCAAACGCTGCTGCTTTGTCAGTGGACCTAAACATCAACATGTGATGCCCTAGATACCCTCCTGAATCTGTTTTGAATGTTCTGAGACAGCATGTGAATTTAGGATTGTTTCATAGAAAGTTTCTGCCTTTTCACGCATACATTCTTTTTCATAATAAACCAACAACTTACATAAAACACTTTGTTTTTCGTTTATTTAAGTTACGGCAACAAAAGCACATGGTTAGGTTTAGAAAAAAACATCAGGGCTTGGCTTAAAATAAGTATGGTTCTTACTAACATCATGTGGCATGCATCATGTGACCACACTACCATAGCATGCTATGCATACTAGCACACTACATTGTTGAATTAAAATAACTCAGCTGAGTTTTGGTTTCACGTGGGAAATGACCTGGGCACCCGAGTGAAAGTCTGGAGTTTGTTTGACCCATCCACCACCCCTTCCACCTGCCCTATGCAGACTTTCTTACTCTTTATAGTTGCCAGTCGTGTTACAAACTGCTGCCAGCTAGTGTCTGTCATAATGCTTTGAAAGGTCCCTTTGTGTACAAGTGTGTGACACTGATGTCCACTTACAAAGTGGTAGCACTTGTCGAGTTCAGGTGTTGCCCGCTACATCAACAATTGCTGCCACCTGGTATGTATCATACCACCACAAATATATAGTTGCAGGTGGCGTTGACAAACTGCTGCCAGCCAGTGTGTTTCATAATGCTTTGAAAGATGCCCATGTGCATCAGTGTCCGACAAGGACATCCACTGACAAATTGGCGGTATTTGACGAGTTTGGTTCTTGCCTGCTGTGTTAACAACTGCTGCCGCCTGGTGTGTATCATACCACCATGAAAAGTGCCTCTGTGTGATGGTATTGGACACCGAGATCACTGACAAAGTGGTGGTATTTGATGAGTTGGGAATGAGATCAGGCTGTAGAGACTGTAGAGTTAGCTGATGTGGCTAAAATGAAACCATATTTTTGTTTGCAGTTTTTAAAGATGTTGTCTTCAGTAGGGACCAATGGACCCGGGGCTGCTGCAGACAGGGTGGGGAAGTCAGAAAGTATTAAGGGAAGGAATGAGACATTATTGGTTTTGGACCTTTAACTGCATTTGCTGACAATAGAGAAAATATACAATATAAAATACCTGCCTCATCTTTTAATGTTTTATAAAGTATCTCAGTGTGAGAGTTCATACCTGAGCTGCAGTATCACAGATCGTCCTCCAGATCAGACTGATGCTGCTTTATCTGCAAACACAGAGGAAGAAGCTCTTAGCGAGACAGTGGGTCACTTAAAACACACTGCAGTTAACTGTCATTAACACAGCCTTCCCATTTGTCTCTCTCGTCATCATCATCATCATCATCATCAACATCATCAACACACACAACGCTGAGCAAACAAATATATTTTCAAGTTACCTGTACCAACAGCCCATAAAAGATTTCCTGCTCTGACTCACACACTTTGTTGCATGTACACACACACACACACACACACACACACACACACACACAGATAATGGTAATTACTAACACACTTTCCTTCACACACATTCAGTTTCTTCCTGTTGGAGGAACAATGCAGCAGATTAAAGGCCGATCTGTTCTCTGCCTCCGCTCATCTTAATGAGGAAGCTCCGCTCTGTCAGGCAGGTAGGAAGCCTGCAGGCTAATTCTATGTCATTATGTTTCCCTGTAAAGTAACAGGAACACGGAGAGCGCCGCGGCTGATCTGCTTCACACCGGCGAGGTGCTGAATAAAAAGACCTGCAAGGTGACAGTAAACACATTGTCCACCACAGATTATGCAAATTGCCTCTGATCACTCTGTGCAGTGTGGAGCAACAAGACTTTGCTGTTTTGAGTTTAATCAGTCGTCTGAGATTTTCTACATGAAGTAACTGTTAAGAAAGGTGAAGGGATGGACTGAGGCAGGTAAATAGTCTATCTCTTATTTAAGTTATTGATCTACCTTTAACACAGTTCCGGTCTATTTTTATTTGTTGTTTTTTTTGTTCTGCATAGAGCTGAAACAATTTGGCGATTCACCAGTTAGCCTAGTTCACTTACAGAGGCTGAATCAGGAACTATTTTGATTATTGAATAACTAAAGTAATTCTTTCTAGCAAACATTGACTGGTTCTAGCTTTTCAATTCTCAGCTGTTTCATATCAGTATAATATTGTTGGGTTTTGATATTTGGATATTTGAAGAATAGAAGAAGAAGACGTGCCACTTTCTTCTGTTTTCTGACACTTGATAATTATAGACCAACTAACAGACTCACAGCAGTCGCATCCTTCTGATGAACTGACAGTAGTTGGGGTTATTAATAGATTATCCACAAGGTGGCAGTATCAACTTACCTTCTATAGTAGAGCTCAATGCAGAGGGGCAGTTACTGAGGTAGACATTTACCCTGTGGGGGGTAGGTGTTGGTGTAGTTGGGGTTGTTATTAGTAAGTCTGTGTGGGTAGTTGGATAATAGGAATAAATGTTTAACTTGTGGTGTAGTTGTTGGGGAAAGTAGTGGTATGTATATTTACCCTGGGGGGGTAGCTGTGGGGGTAGTAGTGGTATGTATATTTACCCTGGGGGGGTAGTAGTGGTATATATTTACCCTGTGGGGGTAGCTGTGGGGGTAGTAGTGGTATATATTTACCCTGTGGGGGTAGCTGTGGGGGTAGTAGTGGTATATATTTACCCTGTGGGGGTAGTAGTGGTATATATTTACCCTGTGGGGGTAGCTGTGGGGGTAGTAGTGGTATATATTTACCCTGTGGGGGTAGTAGTGGTATATATTTACCCTGTGGGGGTAGCTGTTGGGGTAGTAGTGGTATATATTTACCCTGTGGGGGTAGCTGTGGGGGTAGTAGTGGTATATATTTACCCTGTGGGGGTAGCTGTTGGGGTAGTAGTGGTATATATTTACCCTGTGGGGGTAGCTGTGGGGGTAGTAGTGGTATATATTTACCCTGTGGGGGTAGTAGTGGTATATATTTACCCTGTGGGGGTAGCTGTTGGGGTAGTAGTGGTATATATTTACCCTGTGGGGGTAGCTGTTGGGGTAGTAGTGGTATATATTTACCCTGTTGGGGTAGTAGTGGTATATATTTACCCTGTGGGGGTAGCTGTTGGGGTAGTAGTGGTATATATTTACCCTGTGGGGGTAGTAGTGGTATATATTTACCCTGTGGGGGTAGCTGTTGGGGTAGTAGTGGTATATATTTACCCTGTGGGGGTAGTAGTGGTATATATTTACCCTGTGGGGGTAGCTGTTGGGGTAGTAGTGGTATATATTTACCCTGTGGGGGTAGCTGTGGGGGTAGTAGTGGTATATATTTACCCTGTGGGGGTAGCTGTGGGGGTAGTAGTGGTATATATTTACCCTGTGGGGGTAGTAGTGGTATATATTTACCCTGTGGGGGTAGCTGTGGGGGTAGTAGTGCTGGTAGTGCAGCGGCTCGTCCTCGCTGGCCTCTCCTGGTTCAGGACTTTCTCTCTCCAGGCTGCTGACTGAACCCCGGTGAGGAGAGTCCGACACACTGGGCTCCCTGCCTTGAGGACACTCTGACACACGCACGCACGCACACACACACAGAGTTTTACTACAGTTGTGAGCACCATCACTGACAGCATGTATTCTTTGACCAAACTATAAAGTGGATTGTTGCTGCTGTGAGAGGTAGTTAAGAGACAACAACACTCTGATAGCAGGAGTCTGTCTGTTATGTCACCTGAAGAGTCAGTGTCTTCTCTAACGGCTCGTCTATAAATGTTCTTTGTTAAATGTTAGTTTTATTAAGCTAGGAGTGTGACACGTAGCATTTTTAAAATATCTTCTCAAAGAGCTTTTGGGGCATCCTGTTGGCCTGAGGGTTTAATTCACTGACCATATAATTGTAATGTCCCCTTTGCTGCATGTTATCCCCCAACTCGCTCCCTGTGTTTCCTGTCAGCCTTTTACAGCCTCCTGTTTTAAAGGCTTATTTCTACTGTGGTCCTTTATAAAACCATAACACTAGTCACGCCAGAACAGGCTGTCTGTTCCAGGCTCTCTCTGTTATATACGTCAGCCTGCAAGTTACTGAGAAACCTATTTTCAAGGTCACTGTAAAGATGTGATCAATTGTAGGTTTGAATGTAAATGGCTCAGTTTGTACAGCAGCAGAATAAATACATGTGTTTTTGTCCATTAAAGTCTTAAAATGAAACTATATAAAATGTGTTGAACCACCTCTCACAAAATAGCTGTGAGTGTCTTTGAGGTAATTCTGTAAATACACACGCACATTTTAATAGTTCAGTTAAAGCTGACCCTCTTCTCAACTGCTCAGCTTTCTGAAATGGTCAGTGAATGAAGTTGAAACAGTGGTCATATGTAAAACAGATATCTAAAAAGAAGTTAACTTTTCAGTCATCTTTTTTATACTCTTTGTCAAATTTTATATTTTCATATACTTCAGATATGGAAGCTGTGACATGGCTGGGTTAAAGCTCAGGGTTTTTGGCTTCTCATATAAGTTTTTCTCACTCCAGTAAACTGTCTTGCTCCCTGAGTAAGATAAGTTTTCTAATATTAATGTCCACAAAAAAATAAAAAATCATTCAATAACGTGTGGACTGTCAACATGTCACTTTGGATAATTTCCTCATCTTTTTATTCTCGCAAGAAAATTTTCTTCTTCCAAGGTAGAGAAAAAAACCCAACACACACACACACACACACACATAGAGAGTTGGTTGAAGACAAGATAACTCCTGAGCGCTGAAGGGGAGCTTATGAGGCCGGTGTTTATCGCTGTTTACCTCCCTGTCATAATCCACGCTCCGCTGGCGGCAGTTTTGTCATTGAACCATTACTCACAGATGCAGTGTGATAGCTGATCACATCTGATGGTAAACAAACCGACTCTGTCTTTCTCAGCACCACTGGTCCCTCACAGATCATTTGTAAATAATAAACATCAGTTCTGAGTTCAGTCGTTCTCGGGGTGGATTAAAACCCGGAGAACGACTGATGTGTGAGGCTGATATTGTTTTAATACAAGTGAGATCTGGACCAGTCAGTGTCATCCATCTGTGATATGATGAGCTTGGTTCACACTGACAGATTACATGTTTATTAACACTGGTCATTAATGGGAAGCCTCTGGTGTCACATAAAATAACCCATCTGTGGGATGTGTCAATACCCCAGACGTACCGCCCATCCATGATGGGGCCTCTATGGATTGGACATAGCTCTGACATGTCAAGGTATGGACAAGGAAAGTCTGGGGATGTCCTGTGGTGTTTGGCACCAGCGTCGTCACGGCAGATCCTTTGAGTCCTGTGGGTTGCGAGATAACGTAGCAGCATGTCCCAAGGATGCTCGATTGGATTTGGATCTGGTGGATTTGGAGGCCAGGTCAAGGCCTTCAGCTCGTTGTCATGTTCCTTGGGCCATTCCTGAGCAGTTGTTGCAGTGTGGCATGACACATCGTCCTGCCATTGGCTACTGCCATTGGGGAGTGTTGTTGCCATGAGGGGGTTTGCTTGATTCATAATGGTGTTTGGGTGGGTGGTGTGTGTCAAGTGGCATCCACATGAATGCTAGGACCCCATGTTTCCCAGCAGAACAATGCACTGGAACAAGATGATCGATGTTATTTACTTCACCTGTCAGTGGTTGTGTTTTGGCTGATTGGTGTATACTTCATCAGATGCAGCTAATGAGCTAATTCATGTTAAACATGTGAGCTGATAGATGGTATCATACTCAGCACCACACACCAACAGCATATGATGCTTATCAAAACACCAACATCTGTTGTTTTCCATTATAGACCGTACACAGTACATCTTGACATTCGTCATCATGGGTTGATGGGATATGTCACCGTCCTACCGTCACACCATTGATGCATGCAACTTCTCTAAAATGCATCCACTACATGAAATAGCACTTCCTGGCTACTACTTCTGTCTGTGTGACGTGTCTCGTGTGTGCTACAGGTGACAAGTGATGCATTTCAAGTCCCATAATGATACAGGATTATAAAAAAACTTTTACTGTTAGTAAACAGTGTGACTATGGCGGGGCATGGATGGAGGCAAAACAATTCTCCACAGACATTAGCCAGCACTAGCTAGCAAGTTCTGTTGGCTTATTTGAGACGATGGAGGAAGATGGTAGTGGTGCATTAGGAATCTTACAAAGAAGGACCACACTTGTTTGTTTTGCTATGGAAGCTAACGTTAGCTAATGTGCTAAAAAGTTAGCGTTGCAGAGAAATCCAATATTCCTCTTAATCCCTCCCCAGTTTCTGATGAGGTGGACATGATAACCCTTAATACACATAACCTTATTCATCCCTACAACAGGAAATACTTTTTCCCTAACCTGATATGAAATGTGCGCTGCACATGTGAGCATTTTTGATGATGGCCTCCGTCCAGTCCTTTGGTCTTATCACATTTAACCATAGTTGTCTTTGTTTTTGTTGACGGGCAGTGGCGGCTGGTTTTGAGCCATGACTCCTTCTATTCTGGCTCCCAATAACACAACAAGACAAACACATTTTAACACTCCTGTGGAGCCTACAGCCCTGTGGGGGAGAGGCAGCTGCACCTCCAGCTAACAAACTGATATCATTGTGATGTCGGCTCTGAATGGGTCTATATGAAGATTTCTTTTTTTAATTCCAGGTCAAACTGTGTAAATTCTCAGGTCTTTCTGTGGTTGTGGGTTTGGTTTCAGTCCAGCTGTAAAAATGTTTGTCACATTTTATAGGGCAGCTGAACAGAAGTGAAGAACTAAATGTGTCCAACTGCTTGTTGTCTCTACCTGAACAGTCCTTCCTCTGTCTGTCCATCTTGTCCACACAGTCCAACAGGCCGTCAATCTGAACCTTGATCACTGTCAGCTCCCTCTTTATGGCAAGCAGCTCCGCCATCTTCACTGCAGAGAGACAGACAGAGGTGAGTGGGGACAGTAGAAATACAGTAAAAGCTGCATATGTGATACACTATGTTGTCAGAAGTACGTGGACACCCCCGTGTTCTTCTAACTTTACATAAGCAGTTTGTGTTCGTCCCTTTCCTCTTTCAACATGACGATGCCTCCGTGCACAAACCAGCTCTTAAAGAAATGGTTTCAGGTTTTTGTGTGGAGGAACTTGAGTCCTGACCTCAACCTCATCCAACACCTTTGGCATTAACTGTAACACCGACTGTGAGTCTGACCTGATCACCCAACATCAGTGTTGGCCCTCACTAATATAAATCTCTGCAGCAGGTTTTCACATCTGGTGGAAAGACTGAAACTAGAGGAGAGAAGATATGAGTGTAATGTCTGTGTTGCTTGGTGTGTAGTGTCTCTAGTTTCTAGTCATCGATGGGAACATGAACCAACATGAACGATCACTCTCAACAGTTTTCTGAAATTGTGTTAAAGTGTTAAAGTTTTAGGACTCTTCCTTCACGTTGGCTAAAATATTTAAAAATGGAACAGAGTTTGGTTTTATAGCTCCATGCAGATGCAAATGTCCAGTGACCCCTGCAGCCATCAAGCGTGTACTCCTGCACCATCAAGTCCTCTTAGCGCTGCACTCCCACCTCCTTCCCCTGCACGAGCCTTCGCCCTCGCTGTGCTCTGCAATGGACCGCAGGCGCCGCCAACAGCTCACCAAACGACCCTGAAAACTACTTCACTCCTAAAAGCTTTTCGACCTCAGGAGCTTGCAAAGGCAATCTAATTTCCTTGTGATGGGGCGAAGTAAAAACTATTAAGGCTTGTAATAAACTAGTATAAACAATTCTTATTTGCCACGCACTATTAACTCAGTCTAATTGCAAGCGCTGATAGGCTCGGCAGGAAGGAGAGCCCCGCGGTACAGAAGCTTTTAATGAAGAGACCATCTGGCGCCCCCCCTCCACCCCGCCTTCTCTGCAGCACCCTGGGGCCCTACCACCGAGACGAGGCATCACACAGGCGGGAGATAACATGAGCAGGGTTTTAGAAAAGGAAGGATCCTCTAAGTGCTCCAGGTTTCCACAGGAGCTCGTGTTGGCTGCACATTGAGATTTTAGAAAAGAAAAATGTTACAGCCACAGATGTGATCACCCAGGGCCTGGCTGTTGTGTGGGTTTGAAATTTAAAAGCCTTTAATTGGAGAAGGTTGAGGCATTTCGACCTCTGCCATCAGCAGGGTGTCAGTGTCTCTGCCTTCTGTGGTTAAAAGCTTTTTAACATTCAAACCCACACAAATGCAGTCATAATATTTCTTTTCATCGTTTACACACTGCAGCTTTGCGGTCATAACCCCAGTCATAATGATTTTTTATGTATTCATTTGGTTCAATGATCATGTGGATCTCAGCAGAGAGATAAAACTGCATGACTCATAAATACTTCTGATAAACAAAAGCACAGCTTTAAGGAGGTGAAATACCCAAAGTTCAACATGTAGTTCAGCATGCTAGACTCAATATGTACTATTAACATGCACGTGCGAAGATGTTGTAATGGAAAGAAGAACAGACTTGACACCTTTCAGCAATCAGTTGACAAGAAGTGGCTAGAAGTTTGGAATAATTATGACTTATTGATGGTAAACTAATGCCCCATTTCCACTGCTTGGTACAGCTCTGCTCAACTCAACTTGAAACACTCTTTTGGTTCTCCATTTGCAAAAGTTGTGGAGTGTACCTGGTACCTTTTTTGGTACCACTTCAGTTGAGGTTCCAAACGAGTTGAGCAGACACTAGAAGGTGGAGTTAAAGGTGGGATAGGCAGTTTAAATTTGCCGTCATTGGACATAAATCCCATAATGAATGTTAAGCATATTGTAATTCAAGTGGCCTGACAGAAAACTAGACTTCTGCAACTCCTCTTGGTTCTGTTCTCTGGCTTTAGAAAATCTAGCTGATAATGCACGTCCCTTCAGATGGTAAAAGCACTATTTACATATATGACACTATTACATTTAGTATTTTTCATGACTGTCTGTCCCCAGTGTTTGTCCTGTTGGAGCCAACGCAGGAAGGTTCAGGGGGGTCGTCAAAAACTTTAGATTCGTCTTTTACGAACAACGAATGCCATGACCTGAAGTTGTTGAGACATCTTGCAGACTGACATGGTTTTAGACAAGCTGGTGAAGAAAGTCAAACATGTAGCAACATCTGATGAATCTAAGACCAATATTCACTCTTCTTTTAGCTCTGTTTTTGGTCTCCTCCAACTGAGAAAATATTTGGCCTTTTACTGCTAAATATTCCATTTCTGCAATATTTACAAAAAGGCCACGATCTTTACCTCATTTTAAAGTTCAGTTACGTTCAGTATGAACATTATCAGTGAACAGTTAAAATAATCAACATGTTCTCATTCGAGTGCCGCTTAGTCAGTGGATCTTTACGCCAAATATGACATGGCAGGTACCCTCCTGTTATGGATGTTCAGCAGGGATGTTGTGTCAATTAATGCTCTTTACATGCACTGCATCTTTTCAAATACACTTTTAGTTTTTCAAGAAATGTAAAGTTTCTGCTCATTACATGCATACAGTCTGTTTTTTTTTTTTTGTTTTTTTTTTAAAAAAAACAAAGGTTTAAGGTTTACTTCCTCAACTTTGGGCAACAAAAGCCGGTTGCCGGTAGTGTTAACAAACTGTCGCTGACCCATGCGTATCATACTGCTGCAAAAGGCGCCTATCTTCCACCAGATCACTGACAAAGCAGTGGTTATTTGACGAGTTGGGAGAACAGGCTGAAATAAACGTTAGGACTGTTAGTGTTTGTTTCTCTCTTACATTTGCTGTCAGACGAGGATGTGTGTGTGTTGGTGCTCTTGCTGGAACCTCTGCTGCTCTTCGTCCTCAGAGCTGCTGTTGAAAAGGAAGAGGAGGAGGAGGAGGAAGATGAAGGGCGGGGTCGTTTGACAGGACTGGGATCCGCCGGGACTGAGGAGGGGACACGCTGGTAGTCAAACACCCTGCAAAACACACACACAGACAGAGTCCCATTATGCACTGCTGCCTGAGGCTGTGGCCTGTTCTCTTGATTGTTTTATTACTGTAATGAAGTGGAGGGTAATTTATGTCATCAACAGAATTCTTCTTTGTGTTTGCAACAAACTGAACAGCGGATCAGTCTGTCAAGTCATTTATAATATATAGAAATAAAAGTTTTTAAATGAAGCAGTTAAGGAAGAAATAGAAAAGAAATAATCTTTGTTTATCACAAGTACAACACTTTTAAATGCTATAAAATGAATCCACTAAAAGGCATTTTGTTGCCTGAATGACTGACACTGATATCTGATGTTTTGGTAGTAGTCTGGTGTTTTTCTATACTTTTCTGATTGTGGACAAATCCCATGAAAAGACACAATTTAACAAGAAGCCCATCTCGCAGTACTTCCTGACTTCCTGTACGTGGCTCTCAGCTCCAAGCCCATTGGTCAGCTGATCCATCAGCCGACGTAGCTGGGATGTGAGCTGAGCTTGACACTGTGCCTGAATTAATGCTAACCAACACCGACTTTCGCCCAGGAGAGTGGTGTTTGCATCCCATAAGATTCTAAAGCCAAACCCTGTTTGTTTTTCCTCAATCTAACCACGTGTGTTAGTCCTTGGAGTACTGACATAGTGTGTATATTTTAAAAGAGAAGGTACATTTCCTGTAAATCGGAAGTGTATTTTGAAAAACGACAATGCACGTAACAGGCAAAACTTGACACGACATCCCAGAGCATCAACCACCGGCGGACCCAGGGTACCTTTCACATCGTATCTGGATATGTGATGAGGTCACAGTGAGGATGTGTCGGAAGGTGAGAAAGTTGTCTGTTTCTGTTTTAAAGCCACTTCAGCAGGGAGACAAAAGTGTTTAAACCCAGCGCCTCTGCCTGAAGGACGTTCTCTGCTTCATCCACTACCCAGAAGAAATACCCCTTAATTCTTATAAAAGTATTAAAATGATCTATAAGGAAATTAATTGGGAATGAAAGCTCTAACATTATGATGTAGCTGAAAGTCAAATGAAAGTGAATTTGGTCTTAAACCTGCAGCCCAGCTGTTACCTGCTCGGGGTGAGCTGAAACTTTATGAAGGACAGAACAATTTATCTTATAAAAACTGATAACTGGCACTGATTTCATTTCATCAAATAATCCCACATTGCCTCTTTTCAGCGCTGCCTGCTTTACTTCGTTCTTCTAGCAGGCGTCTGTGCTAACTGATAGAGTGTGATGTGCTGCAGGTGAGATCTGACTGACACCTCCAATTTGATGCAGAGAGCGATAGAGGAGGCGATCGGGAGGACGACGAGCAGCCTTTCCTCTCCCCGTCAACCTCTGCTGTCTATCACAGCAGCCATCTACAGCTGGAGGAGGACTGACTGCAGGGGAAACATGAATACACTTCATCTCTTTTACTGTCACATAAATAAACATGCATAAACACACGCACTTGCATGTACACAATTCATTTCAAAAGCTGCTTTAATGGTGTGGAAACCATTTGCACTTCAAAGGCCTGAGGAAAATGAGATCATGTGTGCCACAAAGACATGTTACGATGATTGGGGGGTTTTCACATGACATGAGAAGCTACAGGCTGCAGGTATCCTCCATGTGCCTGCAGGTTTATGAGCTGAAGGAGAGTAATTATATGCACATCACGTAGATGTAAGCCTATCAAAAAACAGCGTTTGCCAAGGATACTCAACTGTCTTTGCCTGGGGGCCACTTTTGGAAAATGACAGGAGACCATTGGCCAGTTGAAGGTACACTGCGCAGAGTTGTCGGTTACTGTTTGATATTTTTCAGTATGGCCTTTGTATTACTGTTTTGTTTTTTTTTTCACCTAAATACATAAATATAGAAACGAGTGAATCTGGGGTTGGCTTTCACTTTCACTTTCTCTGGTGAGCATGTGTACAAACATATATCTTCATTTATCAAACATATCAAATTCATCACCCAAAAGAGGCAAAATCGTTAATACATGTACAGAAAATTGTGTCTAAAAAAAACCCCTCTATAAAATTAGTTGGAGTGGAGTATTTTCATAGTATGGTATTAGTACTTTTACTTAAGTAAAGGACTTGACTACGTCTTCCACAACTGCCCATCAAGCACAGCACGATGTGACGCCATGCAAAGTTTACCCCATTCATTTTCTATGAGCACTGTGGGATGCCAGGACTGATGTGAAACTACAATTACTGCCTCACAGCTAGAGTTACAGTTAACGTCCATGTCTGTGAAAACATGGATGAGATGAATGCAAGCTCACAGTGACCTCTGCCTTTGACTGGCAACATCTCATCAGTTCATTGTTGAGTCCAAGTGAACGTTTGTGCCAAATTTGAAAAGATTCCCTCAAGGTATTCTTGAGATATCATGTCCATGAGAATGTGACGGATGTAAGGTCACAGTCACTTTGACCTTTGACCACCAAATTCTAATCAGTTCATTGAGTCCAAGTGAGTGTTCATGCCAAATTTGAAGACATTCCCGCAAGGTATTCTTGAGATATTGCGTTCACAAGAATGAGACAGATGCAAGGTCACAGTGATCTTTGACCACCATAATGTAATCAGTTCATTGTTGAGTCCAAGAGAATGTTTGTGCCAAATTGGAAGAAATTCCCTCAAGATATACTTGAGATACCATGTTCATGAGAACAAGATGAACAAGGTCACAGTGACCTTTTACCACCAAATTCTAGTCAGTTTATGCTTGACTTAAAGTGGATGTTTGTGCCAAATTTGAAGAAATTCCCTCAAGGTATTCTTAGGATTTTGCGTCCATAAGAATGAGACAGATGCAAGGTCACAGTGATCTTTGACCATCAAAATGTAATCAGTTCATTGTTGAATCCAAGCAGATGTTTGTGCCAAATTTGAAGAAATTCCGTCAAGGTATTCTTGAGATACATGTTCACGAGAATGGGATGGATGGACATACGGACTGACATACTTTTCGCGGCGCAGAGACATAAAAACCACCTCTTGTCCAAAAACAAAGTTTGAAAATAAAGTTAGCAAAAATGTGAAAGAGTTAAAGTTCCATAAAGGTTTTTGTAAAAACAGATTCCAGCTGTAAAAGACGACCTAAAAATACAGACACTCTTCAGTCAAAGAGAACAGGAGGTTTCCCTCGTTACTCTCAAACTTCCAGCCTGCAGCTCTGACTTTCCTCATACAGACTATATTTTTATCTCTGTCTTATAGACTTCAGTATTCTGATTTTCACGTCTTTCTGTGGAGCACTTTGTGAGCGCTGCTGTTCTCTCAGTGTGACACAAACGTTTACTGCAGTGACGGAGAAGTACATCAGCACAGCAGAGGATTAACATATGATCAGCAACTTTCTAAATTGGTGAGGTGGTTTGATCAGCACATACATATTCAGACCTGACACTGTGTTTGTCCCTGCAGTCTCAACACATCAGGATAACCGGTGAGTGTGTGAGGAAGTGTGTGTTGGTCGAGGGGGGCTACTGTACCTCGCTAAGCTGATAATCCGCAGCCCGGCAGATAAACACCTATAAATATTTACAGGGCGGCGATGTTGACACGGCCGGGCTGCACAGCTTTACATCCTGTCTCACTCCGTATGGAGCGAGGCGGCCCGGCTGTGGAGTTACACTCACAAATTGAAGCTGTGTAATTCTCCAGATAAAAATGAAGTAAATAAAATACTCCAGATCATCCCTGGAGGCTTTTCAGAGGAGGCAGTGTGCATAAAATACTGTCCTTCTGTTGGCTGGATGGGTCAAATATTCTGCTGGGTCTGGACAAACACTGCTCAGGTGTTTTACACAAAATAACCGAGTAAAAAAGATTCAGAGGTTCATTATGTCTGAGATCCTCTAATCCCACAGTGCACTGCTCCCACAGCATCCCAACACAATTATCAGAATAAATGTTGGCTTTGTAGATTTCTGCACATTATTATGTGGCGGATATATTAAAACCTAGAGTTTCAACAATGTTGCTGTTAGGCTTAGGTACAAAAACCCCTTGATCAGGGTTAGAGATTAAGATTACGTTTGGCCTAAAATTTTGATGTCAAAACCCAGTTTCGATGTCACAATCCCAGGAGGAAACACGGGGATGTCTCAGTAAAATCAGTGGCTTTTTGTGGCACTATCCCAGCTGGAAATCCAGTGTCAGGTTGCTAAAAACATCATTGTTTGGTGGCTAAAAGCTGCTGAAAATGCAACGATGACTCACTGAAAAACAGGCTTGACACTTCTAGATGTCATGCCATCCACTATCCCCTCCGCCTTCAGACGACAAAGTCACCTCAAATACTACGTCACTTAAGAAACATCGATATGGTTTACAAAAATGTACAATGTCAACATTTTCCTCTGGCGACTGGGCTGAACATCCCCTCATATAGACACCTGAGGCCTGTACTACGAACCAGGATTTGGAGTTAGCGAGGTTACTTCAGGGTTAACTCTCAAATCATCTGATTGGACAATGGGAAAAAACTGGTGGATTGCCCCCTCTGGGTTGGGAGAGAGTTACTGCCTCAAGAGAGGGAGTTCAAGTATCTCAGGGTCTTGTTCCCGAGCGGGGGTAAAATGGAGCGTCAGATGGATCGGCAGTTTGGTGCAGCTTCTGCAGTGATACGGGCGTTGTGCCGGGCCATCATGGAGAAGAGGGAGCTGAGCTGGAAGGCAAAGATTTCAATTTACTGGTCCATCTATGTCCCAACCCTCACCTATGGTCGTGAGCTCTGGGTAGTGACCGAAAGAATGAGGCCAAAATGAGTTTCCTCTGTAGGGTGTCTGTGCTCAGCCTTAGAGATAGGGGGAGGAGTCAGACATCAGGAGGGAGCTCAGAGTAGAGCCGCTGCTCCTTCATGTCCAAAGGGGTCAGTTGAGGTGGTTCAACATCTGATCAGGATCCTCCTGGGCGCCTCCTGTTAGAGGTGTTCTGGGCACATCCCAGCTGGTAGGAGGCCCCGGGGCAGACCCAGAACACACTGGAGGGATTATATATCTCATCTGGCCTGGGAACACCTCGGGGTCCTCCAGGAGGAGCTGGAAACTGTTGCTGGGGAGAGGGACGTCTGGGGTGCTTTACTCAGCCTGCTGCCCCTGCGACTTGACTCCGGATAAACGGATGAAAATGGACGGATGGGCTGTATCTTCAGTAGCTAGCTAACACTACACTTTTCAAGGTTTTATTTTGGTTTTGGAAACGTAGATCTTTTTCCAACCTCTCCAGGTAACGAGTATCATCAGGCACAACATTTAGCTCCAAATCCACAAAACCAGCCTGGAAATGAAGGAAATCTAAAACGACTGCATGAGAGTCAATGGAGCACAGCTGTTTTGTTGTCGGACCCTGGTCTGAGCCGGCCAAATGCTACATTATGATTGGCCTGTCTGCGTCTGGGAGCAGGACTTAGAAAAGGGTCAATTTGAAGGACGTTAAGGTTTGGTCAGATTTATGTTCAAAATCAACTTTGTTAGGGTTTAGGGAACAAACTCAATGAAGTGAGGGGAAGTTTGGTCAAGTTGAGGGAAACAAACAGCTGTCCTGTGTTTGTTTGACTTCTTGTCAATATTTATAATAACGTCACAGTACTTCCTCTTGTGCTCCTGAGTCATAATTCCTGCGGCCACTAGAGGGCTTTCACGTAAAAAAAATGTGTTTGGGGCACTTTGTGGGACAGTGTCATCACACACTTTGTGGGACAGTGTCATCACACACTTTGTGGGACAGTGTCATCACACACCTTGTGGGACAGTGTCATCACACACTTTGTGGGACAGTGTCATCACGCACTTTGTGGGACAGTGTCATCACACACCTTGTGGGACAGTGTCATCACACACTTTGTGGGACAGTGTCATCACACACTTTGTGGGACAGTGTCATCACACACCTTGTGGGACAGTGTCATCACACACCTTGTGGGACAGTGTCATCACGCACTTTGTGGGACAGTGTCATCACGCACCTTGTGGGACAGTGTCATCACACACCTTGTGGGACAGTGTCATCACGCACTTTGTGGGACAGTGTCATCACACACCTTGTGGGACAGTGTCATCACACACCTTGTGGGACAGTGTCATCACACACCTTGTGGGACAGTGTCATCACACACTTTGTGGGACAGTGTCATCACACACTTTGTGGGACAGTGTCATCACACACCTTGTGGGACAGTGTCATCACGCACTTTGTGGGACAGTGTCATCACGCACCTTGTGGGACAGTGTCATCACACACTTTGTGGGACAGTGTCATCACGCACCTTGTGGGACAGTGTCATCACACACCTTGTGGGACAGTGTCATCACGCACTTTGTGGGACAGTGTCATCACACACTTTGTGGGACAGTGTCATCACACACCTTGTGGGACAGTGTCATCACGCACTTTGTGGGACAGTGTCATCACACACCTTGTGGGACAGTGTCATCACACACCTTGTGGGACAGTGTCATCACGCACTTTGTGGGACAGTGTCATCACACACCTTGTGGGACAGTGTCATCACGCACCTTGTGGGACAGTGTCATCACGCACCTTGTGGGACAGTGTCATCACACACTTTGTGGGACAGTGTCATCACACACCTTGTGGGACAGTGTCATCACACACCTTGTGGGACAGTGTCATCACACACCTTGTGGGACAGTGTCATCACGCACTTTGTGGGACAGTGTCATCACACACTTTGTGGGACAGTGTCATCACGCACCTTGTGGGACAGTGTCATCACGCACTTTGTGGGACAGTGTCATCACACACTTTGTGGGACAGTGTCATCACACACCTTGTGGGACAGTGTCATCACACACCTTGTGGGAGAGTCTCATCACACACTTTGTGGGACAGTGTCATCACACACTTTGTGGGACAGTGTCATCACACACCTTGTGGGACAGTGTCATCACACACTTTGTGGGACAGTGTCATCACACACTTTGTGGGAGAGTGTCATCACACACCTTGTGGGACAGTGTCATCACACACCTTGTGGGACAGTGTCATCACACACTTTGTGGGACAGTGTCATCACACACTTTGTGGGACAGTGTCATCACACACTTTGTGGGACAGTGTCATCACACACCTTGTGGGACAGTGTCATCACACACTTTGTGGGACAGTGTCATCACGCACCTTGTGGGAGAGTGTCATCACACACTTTGTGGGACAGTGTCATCACGCACTTTGTGGGACAGTGTCATCACGCACTTTGTGGGACAGTGTCATCACACACTTTGTGGGACAGTGTCATCACACACTTTGTGGGACAGTGTCATCACGCACTTTGTGGGACAGTGTCATCACACACTTTGTGGGACAGTGTCATCACACACTTTGTGGGACAGTGTCATCACACACCTTGTGGGACAGTGTCATCACACACCTTGTGGGACAGTGTCATCACACACTTTGTGGGACAGTGTCATCACACACTTTGTGGGACAGTGTCATCACACACTTTGTGGGACAGTGTCATCACACACCTTGTGGGACAGTGTCATCACACACTTTGTGGGACAGTGTCATCACGCACCTTGTGGGAGAGTGTCATCACACACTTTGTGGGAGAGTGTCATCACACACCTTGTGGGACAGTGTCATCACACACCTTGTGGGACAGTGTCATCACACACCTTGTCCACCTTTCCATTACACAGTCACATGTTTAAAATGTGTCCTTTTTTTTCTCTTTTGAACGAACAACTGATGCTGTAATTTTTCTGGTGACTCAGACTGTCCTGCAGTAACTGAACCACAACCAGAGCTGCACTATGCAAATGAATCATGCGGGCCTCTGTGTTGAAATGAGGGCATGTGTGAGGAAATAAGTGAGGAGGAGACAGAGAGGGTGATGCAGACGAGTGAACAGAGGGAGGGAGGGAGGATGGAAACTGAGCGGAGCGTTTATCTGAGCGGCTGCCGGCTGCCAACACACTCGTTTTTCATGCTGTCAGCCTCGTTTTCTCCCTCTCTACCCTCATCTGTTGTTCCCTTCATCCTCTTCCTCCTCTCTTTCATCCCCTGCCTCTTCTTCTGCAGCTAACATACAGTTATCCTCCTCCACCTCCTCCACCTGTCCTTGGCGGCCTGCAGTGATCTGTGTTTTCAGCCCGTGGTGGGGCGGTCACTGCGCCGTCAGTCCGCTGCTGTTTCCACTTTTTTGCATTTTAGTTAGACATTTGTTTCTTTTAACCTTTCTGTGAAAGTCAAGAGAGTGAGTGAGGCTGCTGTTCCTCAGGATCACCTTGTTCCACCGCAGACAGAAGGGACGGCGTCGGAGCAAACTTCCTGTATGTAATGTGTGGAGCAGTTTGAAATGACACTGTGACATCTGTTAGAGTGAAATGTGATCACCTCGCCTCTGAAACGCTCCGTCTCAGGAAGTTAACATTATATTATCTTATTGTGAATCTTAGCTTACCATGTACTCATACCTGTCATTTGTACAGATATGTACTTATACCTGCACCATATATTTTATACTTATATTTATACCTGCACCATATATTTTATACTTATATTTATACCTTTATATTATACTTTTACCTGTACTATATATTTTACACTAATACCTGTACTATACTTCTACCAGCACTCATTAAAGGTTTACCTGCACTATATATTTTATATGTATTCTTACACCTGCACTATCGACTGTATATTACACTCATACTTTTACCTGCAGAATATATTTACATTTATACTTTTCCCTTCACTATATATTTCATACTTATCCTTTCAACTGCACTGTGTTTATTTAACACTTACACTTTTACCTGCACTATATATTTTATAATTACACTTACACCTTTACTATGTATTTTATACTTATACTTGTAATTGTACTATGCATTTCACACTTCCACTTATACCTGCACTGTATGTATTTTACACTTAAACTTTAAACCGCACTATGTATTTTATATTTATACTTTTACCATCACTATACTTTTTTTACTTGCATATATTCTTGCATTATGTATTTTATACACTCTGCACTCTAAGTATTAAACTCATACCTGCAGTATATATTTACTTATATAAAAAAAAGCCACTAAAATGTAGTTGGCCACATTCTAGTTTTAGTTTACTTTTCATTTATTTATTTATTTTATGTTTATTTCATGTAATGCTGCATTAAGTACTACTTACTAACACATATGTAATTATATACAACTATAACTACACAGTCTCACACTGAAGACACAATAGTTTCATCCAACGAGAAACATCAGACACATTTGAAGTATTTGTGTATTTCTAAGACAAATGTGACTCCACAGAGGAGACACTTTATCTTCCTTCTGCTCCTTCACTCAGTCATGGGAGGTATTTCTGCTCTCCCTGCTTTTATATCACAGTATGAAGTATCTGTGAGGAAGGCTGAGCCTCTGATTGTGCTCTGGTTTATCTGCAGCCGTGCTGTGATATCGCAGGTGAGTTCAGAGCAGCTCATGAAGGAGGAATTACAGGTTTGAGAGAGAGGAGATGATTTATAACCAACTCCTGTTTCCACTGGATTGCCGCTCTCTTTCACTCTAAATGTGCTGTTGTGGCACATTTCCCTGACAAACACCGGCAGAGTGTTTGTTGTTTTTTTCTCTGTTGTCTAGAATTTGCTGAGTCCTGTGTGCACAAATAAGAGCCGTGTCACCTTCAGTGCCGTCACAGAGTTTTACAGGCTGCGAATAAGCAGCAGATAAAAATGTGTTTACGGCACGGCGGATTATTTTTCCTCACTGCTGTGTTTGTGAGCAGAGCACGTTGCTACTGAGAAGAATACAATTAACTGGGACTAACATTTATAAAATGCAGTAATAATAAAAGAAATTTTGATTTATGGAATTAAACATCAAATCTTTTGACATCAATCTGCTTTAGTCAGGCAGATCATTTCAGGAGCATGTTTCACTGGTCTTTAAATCTTTTCTCTGTGAACTGGATCACAGCTGAACTGGAGCAGTGTCTGGAAAGTTTACATCTAAAATCTGCAGGATGTTTCACCTTCTTAAAGGGGGATTCCACTCATTCTAAACCTCAAAGTGTGTTTACAGGTGTCTGTTGTATAAAGCCTTTAGTGTGTCCAGAGGGAGCTGTGTGAAGTCTGATAAATGTCCTCCAGTGATGTCACTTAAGTCAGCATCGATTGAAGACTACAAGTCTGAAGAGTAAAAAAAGATCTGGAGGTGTTGTTACAGAGAAGGGAGCTCCTCATCTCTGCTGCCGGCCAGACGCTCAACATCTGTCACAAAACCCGAATTTCAGACTCTGTTGAAGACTAATTTGCACTGGCAGCAGGTTTTGACAAGAACAAAGATAATGTAGAATAAAGACGATATCTCTGGTTCTGATGCATCAGTTATGCCACTGTGCAAGACAGAGTGCGAACCATTTTTGAGGTAACACAAGAGTCATCTTTTGCTGCATTCAGGAGCCCTTTTTATACAGAGATGGTGCAACAGAGCTGCTACGAAGTCACTACTTTGTGATGCCTTTGCATTTTTACGCAGACATGAAACACAGCGGCATCATGACAGTCCAGCGTGTGATTTTAGACAGCATGCTGACATCCCAGAATCAAAAGAGATGCGACAGGTGTGACTTGTACCACAATTGCACATACAACATACCATCATCATCCTCACTGTGACCTCGTCACATGTCCACGTTTGGTCATGGACTTTCCACGTCCACATATGGCGTCCAAGGTACCCTGGGTGTGTTGGTTGTTGACGTTCTGGGACGCCGTGTCAACTTCAGCCTGTTACATGCATTGTCTGTTTTCAAAATACACTTCTGTTTTCACAGGAAATGTACAGTTTGCATACAGTCTCTTTCAAAATAAAAGCACTACGTCGGTACAACACCGTGTACTGACAGTTTTTCCGGCAACATCTAATGCACAAGGTTGGGTTCAGGAAAAAAGAACAGGGTTTATAATCTTACAGAACGTGAACACCGCTCTCTCAGGTGAAAGTCGATATTTGTTGATTCATATTTATTATTATTAATCTGAATCCGTAAAGTAACTGAAGCTGTTATATATATAATATATATAGTGAAGTAGAAGTATAAAGAAGCATAAAATGGAAACACTCAGGTAAAGTACAAGTACCTTTAAAAATGTACTTGAGTAAAAGTACTCTGCTGTTGTTGTGAACACATGAATGTCTGTAGTGTAACACTGAGTCCAGTGCGATGAGCCAACAGCAGGAAACACTGCAGTGGTTCTGCTACAGGAAACACAAGGACACGTCAAGGTTCGTGTAAAGCAACACACACACACACACACACACACACACTGATCTAACCTCGCTCAACCTTTTTTTTGGTCTTACCTCTTACACCTTGTTTCTTCACCAGAAGTAACCAAGTACATTTACTCAAGTACACTTGAGAGTATTTTTCATCTTCTGTTACTCTATACTTCACTACATCTCAGGGGGAAACGTTGTAGCCTATTTTTTACTGCACTTTGCAGATTCAGATTATTAATATACAAAATATAAACAACACAAAAATCAGGATGTATGGGGGGATACTTCGGGTACTTTAAAGATATTTTCATTTAATACTTTTGTGCTTTTACTTAAGTACAATTTTGAATTCAGAATTTTGCCTTGTATAATTGTGTACACTGTGATATTGGTACTAAAAGATCCGGGTGCTTCTTTCTCTCATTGTTCCTTCACTGTGCATCCCTCTCTTTATCCATCCCTGTTTTCTTTCTCTGTTTCTGCTACCTCGCTCTCTTTATTACTTTCTCTCTTTCTCTTTCTCGTACATACGTCTGTTCTCATCTCATCTTTTTTCTAAAAGTTTCTCTCCTCTTCCCTCCTCCAGTTCCTTCTCGTCTCTTTTATATCCCCTCAGATTCACTTCTCACTTAAATCTCTCCATCACAGCAGCCTGGATGTTAAATTAATACGAAGAAACATGAAGGAAGTTAATGGGAAAAAACTAAAGTAAATAAAACAGAGTAAAAACAGATTGAATCAGGTTGTAAACACACACACACACACACACACACACTTACTTCTCATTTCCCATTTTCTGCATCAGGGATATTTTAATTCAATGTAATTTAGTTTAAAAAAAAAAAGCTTAGTTGCGTATTTATTTTCTGCATCAGAGCAAATTTAATTCCGTCTAAAGAGTTTAGTTGTTCACATGCTGCTCTGCACTCATTTCAACTCTTCTTCCAGTTGTGATGTTCACAGAGGCTGGGATGTAACGACACAGACTCACAGAGTAAAGTCTGTTTCATAAATGTGAATGAATGAATT
Organism: Epinephelus lanceolatus; assembly: GCF_041903045.1. NCBI lineage: Eukaryota > Metazoa > Chordata > Actinopteri > Perciformes > Serranidae > Epinephelus > Epinephelus lanceolatus. Next base: position 1,166,877 of record NC_135738.1, on the reverse strand, counting down.
TGTGCCCATTCAAAGGTTGTGTAATGAATGAATTACTTTATTATGAAGATTTCTTTATTTCTGTGGCACAAAGGAGGAATAAATACAAACAAAACAAAGACACAAATAAAAAAACTGTATCTAATGTCGGACGAATTCTATCGTATCAGTATTGGCCTGAAAATGTCACAATCAGTGCATCCCTAATATTCACAGCCACCCAGTTATATTTGACTTTTAGCAGTTTATATTCACATTTTTTTATCCAGCAGAGAGAACGGCGCCACTAGCGACTGACTAACTAGTGGACCGAGCAGTGTTCACTTCCTTGACAAAAACTATGATGAAAATCTTTTGTGAACGACGTGTTGTCCACGATTAAAACAAGACGATGATGAACTAAAAACAGATCTTGAATCTATGCTAACTCTTCCTTTCTCTTGTTCTTGATCTCCTTTTATCTTTCCCTTTGGCTGTCTCTCCTGAAATATCTCCATCTCCATCTCACTCTTCCTTCTTCTTCTGTTTCAATAAATCCCAGTGATGTGATTTTAATCTTCCCAGCTCAGGTCTGTCATCTCTCTTCTCTCTGCTTGTTGGACGTATTTTACTGTACCGACTGTATTTTGTCTTTCACCGCCGTGCAGACTAATCAGAGCTGAGGATGGGTGCAGGGAAGAGGGGAGGCCAGCAGCTGCACTCATCCTCACAAAATGCCTCTTCATCCAGCTGAAAGCCGAACACAGCGAGGTCAAACTGGGATCCAGTCGCAGCTTTCATCTTTATCTGGAACTGTAAACAGCTCTGTGAGAGAGGAGGATGTTCTCCTAACCTCAGAGTCCAACGTACTCTGCCATCAAACTGGAAATCGGCCTGCCGCTGCGAGCCAGACACAAATGGCGAGTTGAGGCGGTTCATGTTCTCGCAGAGGGCGACCAATTTCCTCCTCTCAGCTGAAAATGTGCAGTTTGAGTCGCTCGGGGAAAAAGAACAGTTTGAAGCTGTTGAAACACTGAAAAAGTTGAGATGACATTTGAGGTCGTCCAGCGCGGCTGTCTGAGTCGTTTGGACCAAAACATCAGTTCAGTTTGCAGACAGCTATGATATGAATATATTTACTCTGTCACTTCCTGTCAGACAATCAGCACCTCATCAACATACTCTTCTGTGATTGTTAGTTTCTCCCGCTGACACTAAAACTGGCTCATGATGAAATAAAGAACAACGTGTTTCCATGTTTTTCTTATTCACATCCCGGCTCTTTGACCGGTTTTCAACAACAAGGCAGATTATATAAAATCATATTATTAACAAACATAGAAATATGAATATACAGTATATTACATATTTGGGTGAACAGATGTGTCATAAACACTCTGTGAGGGCTGCAGCCTGAGAGACGGCGCTGTGGAGGATCAGGGACAGAGCGAGGAGTCGATGGTGCCATGAAATGATGATGAAGGCTGTTCTCATTCACCATTCACGCTTAAACCTACGAAAATGAATGCTCTATAATTCGTATATAACCCATGTGTTCTGAGGCTGAGATCACATGACCTTTGCCCTGCCGGCTGCCCAGTGTCATAAGACTGGAGCAAAGGAGGATGTCAGGTGATGTAGTAAACACATAGACTGTGATGTCACCCACTGGTATGTGGACTCCAGATCTGAAGCCTCAAGTTTGAAATTTCGTCCGTCACCATCTTGATTTTTTGGAGCCAGAAGTGACCATATTTGGGTGAGAGCACGGAGCTGTGGAGGAGCGAGGGGTGGAGCTGACTGAGAAGTCGAGGACGCCATCAGCAGACAGCCTGTCATTAAAAGCGTCCCGCTGTTAATTATGCGTAACTTTAAGCCTTAATAAAATGTAAATGGGTAAAAGATCTGAGTACGTTTTCCACCTCTGCTAATATCTGTGTTGGATGTGGTGCTGTCAGGTCACGCACAGCTGGCTGTGTGAACCGCTTATGACTTGAGAAAGCACCAGTAACCAGGAGTTCAGAGACAAAACAGGAAGTGGAACAGATAAAGAAACGGGTAAATAAAAGGTTAATAAACGTTGTGTACCTGTTGTAGTGTTCATCAGGGTATCTGTCGTACTCCATCTCGTAGTCAGATCTGAGGACAAAGAGAGAGAGAACAATGAAGGTTAGCCTCAGATGAACAGCTGTCCTGCTAAAATGATAAAAGATCAAATAAGTCAGTCACAGTCACATCACAACAAGGTGACCTGCTGATATATGTCTATCATAATTCATTATTTACAAGGATTTAAAGAGAAGGTCAAGACCCAAATCAGGCAACAATTAAAACAAACAGATATCGGATATTATTGAAACACATTAAAACCTTGAATCACAGACTGCAGGACAAATGATCCGTTAGGTTAAACATCAGCAGCTGTGTTTCCAAAAGGAGACAAAACCAACAAGAAAACTGGGCACATGTAACGCTCTGTGTGTGTGTGTGTGTGTGTGTGTGTGTGTGTGAGTGTGTGTGTGTGTGTGTGTGTGTGCATATCTTTGATATTCAACTTGTTATAGGTTCATAGAGACAGACTTAATTGTGATCCTTGTATTTTCTTGAATGCAGCCATTTTATTATCATTCTTTCCCCCTGAAATGCAGTGAAATACATAATAATTAATGCTCTGTACGGGGCTGGGTGGCATGACCTGAAAATTATATCATAATATTTTTAGGCTATATCGTGATACACAATATATATCTCAATACATCTCCTCAAAGCACTTCATTAATATTAGGACTGCAAGACAAAATCAACCATAACAATATTTCTAACCAAATACCCTCTCTGATGCAAAACATTTGTATGGATGACTATTGTTTTGTTTTGTTTTGTTTTTTCAGAAAATATTAACACAATAACGACTGAGTGAGTTTAGGCAAGCGTTAAAACAAATAAAAAGTCTGATAAGTTTATACATTTACATCACTTTACTGTAATGCAGCCTTTAAAACACAGTTTATGCCTCATCACAACACAACGACATCCAAAGTCTAACACGATGTAGTCTTATATATTGATAATGATATATCGTCAAACTGCTCAGTATATGTTATGTATATGTTCGAGAATATAACGTCTCTTTTTACACTATTAATATTATATTATTAATAGTGTTTTACTGTACTGTTGTTATCTGCACTAATGAAGGAGTCATAGTTGTTAAATGCATGAACAAACACTTATATCTGCTCACAGTTTAGTGCACAAGACCTGACATGACTAACCAAATTTGGATAGGTGAGGAGAAGCGATTGACCTATGGCTAAGCCTCGCCCTCAAATGTGATGAGCCAATCACAGTGCGTATAGCCATTCCCATACACTGCCTGGACGTCCATTGAAATGCATTACAGAAAGTCAGTTTTGTTCGGTTTTATGAGCTTTTTCTGAGATTTGAAGTTTAAAAATGGTCAAACGGTGTGCATGGGGAATCCTCCAATGAAGGACCTTGAAGTTGTTTGTATATTGATTAAGAGACATAAAGGATTTGCACACTTGATTCTAAACACATGCGAGTGCACTGCTTTACTAAGAGATAGGGACAGAGGCCCCCACATGAGTTGTTTGCTGCACTAAGTAAGGAGGGTAAAAGTGAGCAAGGAAGTGTTTCTGAATCAAATTCACAAACAAAAGCACAGAGATGAAATAAAATAGAATACAGAAGAAATACATAGAAAGTAAAAGCTAAAATAAAGTAATAGACTGTAATATAGTTCACTACAGTAGGCTAGGACATTGACACTACAACAGTAAATGACTACAGTGGAATAAAATAGAATATAATTCTTTTGTTGAAGAAAAGAGTTGAACATGCAGACGTAATAACTAAAACTACTTAAACTAGAATAGAATAAAGCATGTTCCACGATTACTTGACTAAATCACTGTTATTATGATGCAACATTAAATAAAATGAAATCCTCTGTCACACAGCAGCAGTCTGGTGGCTCTGCAGCTGAACTGAGCAGATGGCGTTCAGACCTACTTATCACAGTGCCAAAGAGCCTGTGGGCAAGGCAGCACACAGTGGCAGAGTGTCTGCAACTCTGCTCACACACAGACACTTTTATTAGGTCAATAAACCCACAGATGGCAGCTACAGTTCACACTTTCAGGCTGATGCTAGCTGGCTACATTAGCATGTGTGATCAGCTGGAGATATAGTGGAGATGGGCTCAGGCGACACAGGTAACATCACACTGCTCCTCTCCCCGTGTTAGTGACACTTAGCTTTGCAATGAGACCTTGTAGACTATCGTGCTTTTGCTTTGTGTACAAAGACACAGCAACAGGTTCAACCAGCACTCTCACTCCCAACTTGTCAAATACCAATGTTTGGGAACTGGCCCATCACGTCAGAGTCTGATGCACCAGGTGCTCTCCTGCATCAGTTTTGGATGTTCAGGGACATTGTGTCAGTGTACACTGTTACATCTCTTTATAAAATAAACTTCAGTGATCACAGGAAATGTGCAGTTCCTGTTTGTTAAATACATAACGTTCATGTAGTTAGTTTTTTTAAATTAAACTAACTACATAGGTAGTTTTTAGATTTACTTCCTGGGGTTAAGGCAACAAAATCACATGGTTCATAAGTTGACTGACTTTTGGTTTCACACTGGAAACAAAGAGCGGGCTCCTGCGTGAAAGTGAAATTCTTTTGACCCATACACTTCCTCTCTCGGCCACCCTATACACACTTTCTTGCTATCTATTCTATGGTAGTTCCCCAGATCATCAAAAATGCCACTGCCTGAGTCGTCTCGTACCACAGCTAAAGTGTGCCTCAGTGTGCTGGTGTTGAACACCAGTTGGCCACGAACCAAGCGTTGGTATTAGACGAGTCGGGAAAGATACTGGATTGGTTTAGACAACAGGATATAATTAAGCAATGTCACACGAGAGGGAGTGATGTTATACGGCTGTGATTCGGTCATAGGCACGTGGCCACAGGCTGAAGACAATCACAGCCGTGACAATATACGTGTATAACATCACAAGCTCGAGTGTGATATTGCTTTTATACAACAGTTCAACAGTTAAATAAGCAAGGCTGATTAAGAAATGTTGAAAAATGAGGACAAAATAGATAATTTAAGCATTTTATTTGTCTTCCACCAACAAAAATAGTTCCCTCAGGACTCCGCTGTCACCGTTGCTATGTAACGCAGACATGGTGCGCCAGGCACTTACTCTTTATACACATTTATCTGCACATTTCCATTAATTGTGCAGCCGGTGAAATAAGTCTGTGGTGACTGCATGGTGGACTGTGGCTTCACAGGCACAGCTGACTCTGCCTTCTGATCTGACAGTATGTTGCTTTTCTCCAAGTCATTGAGCTCCGCTGATGAAACGCTGACAAACCTGGATGTGTGCTCAGATGGATCCAGCTTCTCCTCTCCCTCATCTTCCTCTGATGACCATTCATAGTTCAATTCAAAACTTATTTTAGGAAATAAATCCATATTTTTGGCTGTTTGACAGTGGATGAATTAATTAGCCTACAACGCAACTGCTGACCTAACTGACACTAACCATCAGTTTTGATTTGATTGTTGATTGCAATCAGCTGTGAGGCGGAGTGATACATACACAGTGAAATAACCGTGATGTTCTACTTCAATATCATCACGGTTTTACTGTCTCTCGACCAATCAGATTGCAGGGCCGGAACTAACTGTTGTATAAACCTGACTATAGCCCAACCTGGCAGGTGTAGGGTGTTGGCTCTGACAACAGTCTCACTTGAAAATCGTCAAAATCCGACGCTTGGTCAGAGACTTCTGGCATCAGACAAAAAAGCTGTCGTTTCACGTCAACACGATACATGGCTGGTCGCCCTTATAGTTCAGGCAGTGTCAGGAGGAAACGTAATGGGACAAGAACCAAAGTTAAGGTGGCAAAAGTCAGAGTATGTGAAATTTGGAGCGTGAGTGTCCTGACACAGTTCTCAACATGAAGGTGGTTGTGCTGGCGGTTAGCAGCTAATGGTGCTAACTTCATAACTTCATTAACAACAGCAAGTGCTGACAGAGCCAACAGTGTTAAGACAGAGTTATACTTGTGCCGCAGACCCTACGCTGTAGCAAAAAAACACTAGTTGGCGGTGGGGTTTCTGTGAAGTGCTGTAAAGTTTAGTTGATTCAAAACACACATTAAACACACGTTAAACACACAATAAACACACATTAAACACACATTAAACACATGTTAAACACACAATAAACACACATTAAACACATGTTAAACACACAATAAACACAATAAACACATGTTAAACACACATTAAACACACATTAAACACATGTTAAACACACAATAAACACACATTAAACACATGTTAAACACAAAGTAAAAACACAATAAACACACATTAAACACATGTTAAACACACAATAAACACACATTAAACACATGTTAAACACACAATAAACACACATTAAACACACAATAAACACACATTAAACACACGTTAAACACACATTAAACACACATTAAACACACATTAAACATGGCTTAATAGAGACAGTTTCAAACACAAATCAGCTTCACTATAACTCGCAGCATTCACAGACAAACACTTGTCTTTATCTGGACACATTTTCCCCACAAATACAACATGCTAACGTTATTAGCACAAGTCTATGGCATTTTACATTGTATACATTAGCCTAGCGAGTAGCAGAGACTTCCTCTGCTCATATGAAGCCAGGGACAACAGCAACATTTAACAAAGTTAACATTACAAAATTCAGCTCCATTACAGCTCACAAGGTTCACTGACAAAACAACTGTCTTATACTAAACACGTTTTCCAAACAAATACAACATGCTAACGTTATTAGCACAAGTCTATGGCATTTTACATTGTATAAATTAGCCTAGCAGCTAGCAGAGATTTCCTCTCCTCATATTTCAGCCAGGATAAATCACACACAGTGTGTGGAGGCTTTATTGTCTTCACAGTTTATTGTTTCTTATCTGTGAAATTAAAGTAAATCAAAGCTTTGTTTCCACTGAGGGAAATGGTTTCAGCTTACAGAGACAGACAGGAGGTCTGCGTCACTGTGACACTGTGGAGTTACATTTCTGGGGAGGTGCACGTCAGGCTACGGCGTAGGGTTAGCTGTTGATGCGACACATAAGTAGCCTATAAATCCCGCTTTAACAAGGGGGAACTGGAGGGTTGGTGCTATGCTTCCACGCTGCCGTCGTACTAGCACAGTGCAAAGCAACGGCGATATACAAGCCAGTGGTAAACACACAAGCACTAACATGCACACATGGCGAGACCAGCTCACCACAACAAACAACAGAGAGACAAAGAAATGACGACACACAGAGGGAGCGTGACTTCATTCTGTGCTCAGCACGCCATTCTTCCATCGTACCTTCACACAGCAAATACTGGTGTGCAGCTTTATTAATGCTTTGAATGTCACGTCACACCTTACACACCAAAGAATACTGATCAATTACTAAAGTTTCCTCTTAGGAAATGTCATTCTCTGAACTCCAAAGCGTGGCACTATTTATCCACTGAGGAGAAGGAATCAATAACCACCTAACACACACACACACACACACACACACACACACACACACACACACACACAGGGCAGCGACAGGCCTCTCTAACTGAGGACTCAGACTAATAAAGAGGAGCCAGGAGGAGATAGAGCAGGCCAGACAGATAAAGGTGGAGACAGATAGAGAAGGTGATGACTCTGATGGAGAAACAGGTGCCAGACTCACATCCTTCCACTGTTTTGTAAGCAGCCGTATCACCGCTCCTGCTGCTTCCATCATTCATCTTCATCAGTGGTGATGTGGTGTTAATCAGCGTTTAACGACGGTATCGATCCAGGGGACGACTCGGAGCCTCTGCTCAGTCGTGCGTCTCCTATTGAGCTGTGTAGGAGCAAGCATTTAAACATGACTATTGATCTGCAGGACGGCTCCCGCTCCCCTGAGCCAGGATCACACTAAATGACTCTTTTATGGCTCACACTGCTGGTTTATCTGTGTAATTAGGACTGATATTACAGCAGCAGCACCACCTGAGAGGCCGCTCCTCGCTGTGATTATGGGCACATAACAGCCGACACAAGCGGCTACTGGAGTCCTCATAATCCCAGTAAAAAATGTCCTTCAGGCTGTTTTGGATTTTATTTTACAACAGTCTGGGCTCAGGTCCACTGTGCTGCGTTCAGGGAAATTAACACACCCTCAGTTAGTTTAAATCCTTTTTCACTCCTCCTCATCACTGCTGATGGCTGCAGGAGCACTTTTCCAAATCAATTGATTTCAATTCACTGGACTAATTACACAGCGGCTCTGCAAGCAGTTAAAGGGCCTCCCGCTACAGGAAGTCGATGAAGATGTTCTGTAACTTTGATCTTGTGCGAGTGGGTTAATTTAAAGTTATTGCATTTTCTCCAGGCAGTTAGAGAGTAAAGTCTGATTCACAGGAGGTTTTAGCTGGAGGGTTTCAGAGGACAGAATTTTTGGAAAATAACTCCTGCTGTAATGAACACTATTGAATGGAACCGAGATCAATTTAAAGTGTAATAAAGTGACTGTATGTGTAATGCACCAACCAAAAAAGAAGTGGATTTAATGTGCTTTTAACACAAAGCTGAGCAGCTCAGTGAATCTAGAATTCAAAATGCTGTCACAGCTTTAATGAGAAGTTTTCCTGCAGTGTCCATAATACTCAAGGCTGGGTAGGCAGTTGTATTTTGGTGTCACTGGGCAAAAATCATATAATAACCTTTGAGCATATTGTAATTCGAGCCTGGTCTCACTCCAAAGTCGTCGAAATCCGGTGCTCCAACAAACACCGACTTTCATCCGACCTAACCATGTGTGTTGGTTTAAGGAAAAAAATACATCATCTTGCGATGTTGTACCGATGTAAATTTCCTGTGAAAATCAAAGTGTATCTTGAAAGAAGACAATGCAGTCTTGACACAACGTCCCAGAGCATCAACAACCAACACATCCAGGGTACCTTGGACATCATATGTGGACGTGAAAAGTCCATGACCAAAACGTCAATATGTGACGAGGTGGGAGTGAACGTGTGTTGGTAATTCACATGAACTTGGAGAAAATTTCACCTCTGCACCTCCTCTAATTTCTGTTTTCAGGCTTTAGAAAATCTAGCCCATGACAGGAGACTTTGGCCAATCACAGGTCATTTCAGAGAGAGGGCATTCCTACTGGCTGTGCTACAAATGCAGTTGCACGTGCCCATCCCTTTGAATGGCAAAAGCCTGATTCAATGTTGGAGAATCCAGCAGAGAAAGTTCCAGCATTGGCAACAACTGCCTACACTGCAAAGCAACCCAACACAGGAAGGACTCATCAGAAAGAGACAATAAACAAAATAAAATGTGTCAGTATCAGGGAAGTGATTCAGAGATGGAAAGACAGTGTTGCCAATAGTCAAGTCTTCTGCTAACCGGAGCCAAAGGCCCACAGCCGCACCTCAAGTTCCCATTTATGTAGCACAGTGTTGGGCAGTAACACATTACTGTAATGATATTACTTTTTTCCAGTAACGAGCAGTGTAACTAATTACTAATAAAATTTCAGTAATAATCTTACAATTACTCAAGAAACCAAACAACATCACATCAGCAGACTAATTTTAGTAATCGTTTTAGTAAGCGGCTGGAAATATTTACATTTATATTTAATATTTAGTTACTTTGATTTTGTTGGGGGGAAAGATGACAAGAACACTGCTGCTGCAGGTAGTCGGACTAAAAGTCTTTCCACTGTGAAAAACAAGTCCTCAAACCTCCGGCCAGAAACACAGACTACGACCAACAGCACAGCAACCTGAAGCTCCAGGAAATACACCCCACCAGAGGTGAACCCTCCTCGGCTGTGGAGGTCGGCTGTAGCTCTACACTGGCTTAAAAAACCAAACCTGGATTTTACTCGTGGACAGCTGCAGCTACAGAGAAGTCATAAAGCTTGTGGTTCGATATGTGGTGGATGAAATGTTGCTCCATGAGTGACTCTCAGCCTTTCAGGCAGATCTCACAGGCAACAGAAAACCCCCAGTTAAATAGAAGCTATCCAGCCTTAGCTACACTTAACGCTGATCATTCACACACAGAGGCACACACCTGAATTTTGGGGAGATACGCAATGATCAGTTTTATTGGGTGTAAAAGAAAAGTAAGATAAAAAGTAGTGTAATGGATTACTGTTGGCAGAGAGTAATAAGTAAAGTAATAAATACTTTTAATGAGTAATGAGTAATATATTACATTTTTAGAGTGAGAAGCCCAACACTGATGTAGCTAATGTTAGCTAGATTCACAGTGAGTCCTCCACCTCTCTCCCTGTCGCTACAGACCACCTCACAGGGAGGAGAGTGGGCAGCAGCTCAGCAGCAACATCAGCAAACTTTCTGTTGCTGCTGTTACAGAAGTTAGATCCGCTGCTGCTGGCCACCAGCCTGCTGTGACACCCGGCGCTGGGGAGGGTTGTGCTGGCTGAATTCCAGCAAGTAAAGCCACCAACTAAAGGTCTGTCTCCTGAGCAGCTGTCCGCTCTTCACCCAATGAAACAGTCCACAGCGGCTGGGAGCGAGGCGGAGGGACTGTCGGGTGGCTAGCAGATCATTTATTGTCTCATTTGTGGCCCGATGAACAGGGAGAGCGGGACAGGGAGGGACTGAGTGATTGAGCTGCAAGCAAATCTACAATAAAATAAGATCACATAAATCAATGTAGGGAAACTGAGTTACTGTAAGAAGCCTGTGTGTATGCCCGTGGTCGTGGGTCTGTGTTCAAATTCTGCCTTTTTTTTTTTCCTTTTTCAGATTTCTGCCTTCCCCCGCTCTTAGTTTATATAAATGAATTACATTTCCTATTTTTTATTGAGAAAATTTTGTTAATTTACCTGGCAATTCACAAAAATGTTGATGGTGATGTGATGTTGCATCGTAAATCTGGCAGCCAGTCCTGCTGAATGTTAGTGGACCTTCTGACTGGGTCATGTTTTGCTTCTTGTCTGTGGAGACTGAAGGGTGTGTACCATGTATTACACTATTTTATATATTGTTATGTTTTACACTTTCAAAATCCAACAAAAATATTTTAATGGAAAAACCATTTAGAGGCAGAGCCTTTTGAACAGTGAGGAAGGAGTTAATGATAAAAACACGTGTCCTTGCAAAAATACATGTAAGAATTAAATTCTGATTCATGCAGATGAATCAGGCGGTCAGTGTGGGTGTGTGTTTGGTGAAGTAATTTGTCACGGCCTGTTTACTCTGCAGATTAAGGATTGTGACAGATTCACACAACCTCTGCAGTTATTACAAATCACAGGAGGATCTGAGGTTAATACCGCACAAAGAGGGTTTAACTCTGCGAAAAACATCACAGCTGGATGGCGTCCTGATTCAATTACTAAAATTCATCCAATCAGGCTGCAGCATTAAAAACAGAAAGCCTCTGTGCAGCAGGTTTACCTCTTTCCCTCCCTGGTTTTAAGAGTATTTTGGTGATTTCATAGAGGTCTGTCTGTCTGTCTGTCTGTCTGTCTGTCTGTGTCCACCTGTCAGCAGGATTTCTCACAAACGTAACGACAGCTTTCACAGATGAGCCTCAGGTCAAAAGGAGCTAATTAGATTTCTGAGATCCAGATTTCAGTAACTGTCCTGAGGGGATGTTCGCAGGGTCAAGAGCTGCATTTACATTAAATCAGAAGTGACAGGTATTAGGCATCTGGGAGCGACAGCTTGCACAGGTGAATTATAAAACAGTAATTTGCATCTGCAGACACATAATCACCTACTCTGAAACACAAAGAGTTGTTTTATGTTCAGCCACACTGTTACAAACACATGATCAGACACATTCTCTGACCCAGAGGGCACTGAAGTCATAAATGTGTGACACGTCCAAAACAGAAACACACTAACAATCTTATGATCTCAGGTATTTATATTTTTTATTTCTTCAGCATGGTGCGTCCCCTGGACTTGAAAGCATCATCGACATGAGCGAATGCAGCATCTGCAGTCACAGAGGATGTTGTGATGTATAACAAAAATCTGTAATATTATTCTACATACCCTGTGAAATTGTGCCCATTTTCAGAACATAAAAATATGACATTGTCACTGACCTGCTCTCCTCCCAAGTTTCATTACACACATTCATGGACAGCATCTCAATCAACGCTTGTCACATTCAGTGTGCCTTATTTAAAATACATTTCTATTTTCATTGGGCATGCACAGTCTCTACTCAGCACATGCATACAGTCTTTTTCAAAATAAACTTACTGCCTTACACATACTTTGTTTTTGTGTTTATTTCCTTAAGTTTAGACAAAAAAAGACACAACATTATAACATTATAGTTTGGCTTAAAATAAGTTCGGCTCTCGTTACTTAATGTCAAGTCATGTGACATATGTTACTAGTGCAGCATGGTACACGTACTAGCACACGTTAATATAGTAACTACTGACTTTTGATTTCACATGGGAAATGAAAATCAGGCTCCCAGGTCAGAGTCCGGTGTCTGACCCATCAACCTTCCCTCCTGCCCACCCAGTACGGACTTCCTCGCTCTTTATAGTTGCCGGAAGCATGGAAATAGCCGCTGCCCAGTGTGTTCTTGTCCCGCCGCTTTCCCCCCTGGCGCCACCGAGCACCGTTAAAACTACAATGGTGACCGGCCGTGCATCATGCCGATGTTAAAGGACGGCTTTTTTCGTCAGTGTCCGACGCATCAAGTCAATGTCCAGTGCCAGATTTTGATGACTTCAGAGTGAGACCAGGCTGAACCGATACACAAAGACACACAGGCAAGAAAATAAATAAAAAATATGCAACCTCCGCGTTGTCAGCTACGGCCACACATAGATTCTAATTCTGTGGGAAACACAGTTGTTGGATATCATGCAAACCGTCGTATGAGGACACACTGAAGTGGTGACTACAGCTGTTGGATAATTGCAGTATGGACAGATATATATAGTAGACGTATAAAGTAATTTAAACTGAAAAATGTAAAGTACATTAACTAACAATTGTACCTAAGTGGAGTACATGTACTCATATCTGCTGCTGTTAAAAATCCAGAGTACTTTACAGCGAAGTTGCGTCAGTGTTGTGCTCATAATCACAGTGAAGAAGCCCCTTCGGGTGTCAATAAGGCTTTTAATTTGCTCTGCGCTGCACTGCTGCAGAACCTAATGGTGTTATTAGAGAACTCAGTGGCTGTTCTCCTGATGGGAATAATTACACAGCAGCAAAGAACGTCAATAAACACCGTGGACAAACACACTTAGAGAGAGCGTCAGTGAAGAGGGAGAAATCAATGATGTGTTCAAATATCCTCTCTTTATTCTGCAGCGAGCGATATGAGAAGTCTGCTTTGAGTTTTCTTTTAAAGCAGGAGAGTCGACTCAGCGGCCGGCAGCTGATGGAAGAAGAAGCATAACAAGGTATGAGACAGGAAGTGGAGGTGAGCAGAGTGTTTACCAAGTGAGGCTGAAGTCGAACGCAGCACAACGAGAGGAGACACGGTGAGGAAATGATGAGGAATTTGCATTTATATAGCTGCTACTTAACGCTCACCCCCTCCAACACTAATGACAGCATTCAGCATCAATAACCCCCTCACACACACCACACAGCAAAGTGTGTGTTTCTTCATACATATTCATGTCTTCCTGGGAGAGTGTCTGGCAGCAGGTAAGGCACACACACACACACACACACACACACACACTCTTCACCGCCACTATCCATTTATTCTGATTTACCGCTCGCCCTCACCGGTCTGCTGCAGTGTCATAAATCAGCAGCGGCGTGCTGTAGTGTGGCGTGGTGAGACAGTGGTTAATGGGCCGTTCAGCCGTGTTCCTGCCACCTCAGCTCGCCTGGCTCAGACCAGAGGGCGGCTCGGCGGTGACCTCAGGCTGCTGTGAGGTCCACGAAGACTCTGGGTGTCTGGAAATTGGAACTTACGCTACATTACTGAGATGATCAGTTTGTAAATATTGTTCACATCAACATCCGAGTTGTAGTTAGAACAAGGACACTGATATATCTGAGCGGAAACAGGGTTCCCTGATTCAGTTGCCCCTCGGGTCAAGAACTTCCAAAGGTAAAAGGAAGGACTGGAGCACACTGATTGATTTACAGCAAACAGATGAACGTTTCAACACCAACACGTCTTCATCAAGGTCAAAGAGGGCAAAGACAAAATGGCAAACACATACTGTATATAGTAGTATCCTAGGCTCTGCTTGTAAGACATGTTTCCAGACAGTTTATTCTGCCTAGAAAGAGAAAACAATGGTCGAGTTCCGTTTGCTACACGTGAGGCGTTCAACTGCGCTCTGCTTGAAGAATGTGTGTTGCCTCTTTCTTGGCCGTTGGTCCAGGAAGCTCCAGGAAATACACCCCACCAAAGGTGAGCCCGCCACAGCTGCGGAGGTCGGCTGTAGCTCTACACTGGCTAAACAACCAAAACTGGATTTTAATGATGGACAGCTGCAGCTACAGAGAAGTGATGGAGCTTGTGGTTGGATATGTGGTGGATGAAATGTTGCTCCATGAGTGACTCTCCATCTTCCGGGCAGAACCTCAGAAAAATACCGCTCACAGGCAACAGAAGACCCTCAGGTAAGAAAAAGCTATCCAGCCTTAGCTACACTTAACACTGATCACCCTGACATTCACACACAGAGGCACACCTGAATTTTGGGGCGATACGCAATGATCAGTTTTATGAGGTGTAACAGAAAAGTAATATAAGGAGTAGTGTAATGAATTACTGTTGGCAGGGAGTAATTACTTTTGAAAAGAGTAACGAGTAATGAGTAATATATTACATTTTTAGAGTAAGAAGCCCAGCACTGCTTATGTATTAAAGGGATCTTAATTCATCACATTGGATGACTGTATTTCAGATCAGGCCCGTAGAATAAAAACATACAAGAGATTTAAATGCATATTTTGCAGAGCAGGAAGTTAAATATGAGAAACACTTCCTGCAGCTCCAAAGAAGAACGAAACAACAACATTACAGTTCATCTGCTGGTCAGCTTGTATCTGCACCATTATCTTAATTATATTTACAGTCCATGTTTTTCTCTGCGTGTAAACACGTTCGGTCAGTTCGGATTTGATGAGGTGAAACAGCCGCCGCCATCGCAGCTCCATCAAAGGTGACATTTAAATTTAAACAAGGAGGCTGTTTAGCTTTATCTCAGTGTATCTCAGTGTGTGCGTGTGTGTGTGTGTGTGTGTGTGTGTGTGTGTGTGTGTGTGTGTGTGGTGGGTTAAATGGTTTTTTTGTTTTCTTGGGGGCTTTTTTGTGCAGCCTTTTTATCGAGCTGTTATTTTTTCTCCTCAAAGGAAACGCTGATTCATCTCTTTCCACTAAACACTCATCTCAGCAGGGCGATCGAGGGACAAGAAGACATAATTACAGTGTTCTGCTCAGCGCGCTCTCCGTCTCTCTCCGTCTCTCTCCGTCTCTGTCTCTTTTGATTGTCCTGCGTCTGCCTCCTCACTCGGTTGATGGGAAGTCAATCAGGAGGTGGTGAAAACACAGTCCATGGAGTCGGGGAGTCCACCTCTAACAAAACCACAAATCAATGTGAAAACTGTACACACTGAATCCTGCTGGGAGCCTGGGAAGCTTCCCTGTCAGTTAATTAAACTCTGATTCACATGGATTCAGTGGGAAGCAACCTGCAGGCGTCCCAGCATGCTGTGTGTCTCTGAGACTTCAGAAAGAAAATAAGACACAAAAATATCTTGACTGAAATATGAGACAAACGACTGGTTGAGCTGCAGTTGTTGAGGAAGTGTTAAAAGACAAATCAGTGCAGGTGATCGAAAATACAAAACAACAATGATCATCCAACTCTAACAAGGTTTTCGTCCTGGAAACGTGGCCAATTTGAAACAACCATTTCAGACAACGTGAACGTGCTTGTATGTTTTGTGTCAACCAGTAGATCATGAAAAAGCCAGTAACAAGGCGCAGAAAAAAATATTTTCTTCCAGATCACACACAGCGTGTTGTGTTTACATGGCAACTCGCGCTAGACTAGCTGATGGCTAGTGGTGGTGCTAGTTCTCCAGTCTCGCATGAGTTGCCATGTAAACACAACACTGCTGGAAGGCTTTAGCTCTGGAGATTGGTGGTGTACCTGTGATTGCTGTGCCCCAGTGCCCACAGAAGAGGAATGCCTCTGTTGCAAGGAATGGGACCGGTTGCAGCCTTAGCTAAATGGTAAACAACAAACATGGCAGCACACCGGTAAGGTAAGACAACACGTTTACATGTCGTTTTCTATATGTTCTCTGACATTTATTCTAATGATATGAGGCGGTCTTTGTGGAAAAAAAGCTTGTTTAGTGGATTAACTTTGCACTTGAAGGTTGCCCGTTCACTTACGTTTTAACAGGTCTGACACTACGGCTGTATCTAGGCTAACGGCTAACATGCTAACTATTATTTCTATGTCACTAGTCACTTGAAACAAATTTAGGACGATAGGAGACAGGTTGAAATAAACCCAAATTTCCCTTTAAAGACAGTGAGGGAGAGAGAGGGCAGGTGGGCTTTGTTGAGCAAGAGTCTGAATCTTTCTTATTTTGTATTGCTTGTGTGTAATATGGCCCGTGCTCTCTCTCTAACATGACACAACATGAGGCCCAATATTTCACAATTCTGTTTGTTTTAAGATACTTTCAATCAGAACACAGGAAGAAGAACTTGTTCATTCATTTACAACGCCATCTGTCAAAAGAGTTCATTAAAGATCAATCACTACTAAATCCCTATGATCAGAAGAGGCGATGGGCCTATTGGACCATTTAATTGACAACATGCTTTTTTTTTCCATTTCAACAGACTGAGCTTGGCTTATTTTACAGAGAAGATGCATTATAATATGCAAGATAACAAATAGTTATAGGAGTTATAGGAGTTACTGCCTGATAAAACATTAAACACTGTCGTCCTGCAGCTCCTGCTGGCTGCACATTGGCTGCAGCAGTTCCTACATGAATTATGGGTGTTGTAGTTTTTAAATTGTGTACAGCAGTGGCGATGAAGTAGATGAAGAGAGCAGTTGCAGCCGTGAGGACAGGGAAAGCGCAGGCAGCCACAAGAAGGAGTGATTTGTACGTTACAGTGCTATGGGGTGCCGTTTGTAAAGTGTCTCACGCTGAAAATAACATCAACATTTTGCCACATTTAGCTTCAAACAATGTTTAAAAAAGTGTTGTGAATTTTTTAACGTCACCTTTTACCACATTTACAGCAATATTTGTTAACTTAGAAATATATTAAATAGTTAAATCTAAATATTAAATGTGGAACCTAAATGTTAAATCTAAATATTAAATATAAATATAAATATAAATATAAATATAAATGTTAAATCTAAATGCTAAATCTAAATCTAAATGTTAAATCTAAATATTAAATCTAAATCTAAATCTAAATGTTAAATCTAAATGCTAAATATAAATCTAAATGTTAAATGTTAAATCTAAATGTTCTGGGTGAAACTAAATATTTAGCAAATATGCAAATTCACACTGCCGGTCACCAGAAGTACCAAAATAAAAGCTTGAGATGGTCAGACTGTGTTTATAGAATCAAATAACGAATTAAAACCAACTTATCGGGGGAAATGAACACTTGAACATACATTAGTGTGATAATAACTACCTAAAATAACAAGAAACGTGTTTGGAGAAATTTTATTTGACGTGTACTTTGAGTTGTTAGTGTCCCTTCGGAGGGAATCACCTTGTTGTTTACAAATACTTCCGGGTAGAAAACCAGCGGAGTTTAGCTACATATATATATATATATATGCATATCTCACATTTTTCACGTCACTATATCACCGTTTAGACTAATCTGGTGTTTGTAAAGTCTATAAACACAATGATTGAACAAACATTACTATCACGTTCTGAAATTAATAACATGGTTATCGTAGATTAGCTGGGCTAACCGTTAGCTGTTAGCCCCGTTAGCAGTGTCTGTAATGACTCATTAACTCTAAACGGTCCGTGAAAAAAAATATTTTTTTCCAACGGATGTCTGAGTTACAACATGATTGAGCTAACTGGAGTAGTTTCATGTCGTATCCGACAACGGGAGGCTTTTAACAGATGACGTCCTGATGTTAGCTTTGCTGCTGCTGCAGCCACTGATGCTTTCTAGACATCGTGATTTCCCAAAACTGAATAAATACCACACATCGCAACACAAAACTGCTTTGCTAGCTCAATCATGTTGTAACTAAGATATCCGCTGGAAAAAAATATTTTTTTCACGGACCGTTTATTGAGTTAATGAGTCATTACAGACACTGCTAACGGTTCTAAGAGCTAACGGTTGTTAGCTTAGCTTAGGTTGTTAGTCCCTCCGAAGGGACACTAACAACTCAAAGTACACATCAAATAAAATTTCTCCAAACACGTTTCTTGTTATTTTAGGTAGTTATTATCACGCTAATGTATGTTCAAGTGTTCATTTCCCCCGATAAGTTGGTTTTAATTCGTTATTTGATTCTATAAACACAGTCTGACCATCTCAAGCTTTTATTTTGGTACTTCTGGTGACCGGCAGTGTGAATTTGCATATTTGCTAAATATTTAGTTTCACCCAGAACATTTAGATTTAACATTTAACATTTAGATTTATATTTATATTTATGTTTAGCATTTAGATTTAACATTTATATTTATATTTAATATTTATATTTATATTTAGCATTTAGATTTAACATTTAGATTTAGATTTAGATTTAATATTTAGATTTAACATTTAGATTTATATTTATATTTATGTTTAGCATTTAGATTTAACATTTATATTTATATTTAATATTTATATTTATATTTAGCATTTAGATTTAACATTTAGATTTAGATTTAATATTTAGATTTAACATTTATATTTATATTTAGCATTTAGATTTAACATTTAGATTTAGATTTAGATTTAATATTTAGATTTAACATTTAGATTTAGATTTAGATTTAATATTTAGATTTAACATTTAGATTTAGATTTAGATTTAATATTTAGATTTAGATTTAGCATTTAGATTTAGATTTAATATTTAGATTTAACATTTAGGTGCCACATTTAATATTTAGATTTAACTATTTAATATATTTCTAAGTTAACAAATATTGCTGTAAATGTGGTAAAAGGTGATGTTAAAAAATTCACAACACTTCTTTAAACATTGTTTGAAGCTAAATGTGGCAAAATGTTGATGTTATTTTCAGCGTGAGCCACTTTACACCCCATACAGTGCAGCCTCTTGTTCTAACTGTTCAGAACCGTTCTATAAACTGATACAGCTGTAACGAATGTACCAGGTATCTTTTATTTTGTTAGCTTTTATTTTTTATCAAGTTTAAAGGACAAGTGCATTTACATTGATCACTTCCATAAAATAAAACAAGAAATTGGAAAAGATTGAAAAAAATGTTAAAATGAAATTAGGGACTGATCACAGATGTGTTGTCTCTGTGTGTTTTTACATCTGTTGTTGCTTTAATTTGCAGCTATGCTTTTAATGAAGCTGACACGTCATGACAGTCAAGCAAATCTTTCTTCTATGCTGTTTGGCATCTCGCAGACAGGCTGCTAGCCTAGCACTTGCTAAAGTGTTCTCACTTATATTCCCTGAGAACTTAATGTGTGCTCACCTTTTTCTGGATCCAGACATTTAAAAATACTACTACTAATATAATAATTAAACAGCACCTCTTGTACAAGAAATGCAGCACAAAGTCAAGCTGATCAAGAAGGCCAGCTCTGTCCTGGGATGCTCTCTGGACTCTGTGCAGGTGGTGGGAGAAAGGAGGATGACTGATGACTCCCATCCTCTGCAGGAGGAGATAAAAGCTCTGGAGAGCTCCTTCAGTGATAGACTGATTCACCCAAAGTGTGTGAAGGAACGCTATCGCAGGTCCTTCCTGTCTGCTGCTGTCAGGCTACATAACCAGCACTGCTCACAGTAAACTGCACCATGGACACTTTAGGGACACCACAGCTGTTTGCTGTTTTTGCACATACAATCACTTGCACTAGATGTGCTCTCTTTAATCCACTGATTATTATTATTTATATTATTATTAATATTATTTATCATTGTTTCTTGTATTTTTGTACCTTATTTGCATGCCTAGTTTTTTAAGTTTTAAGTTTTTAAGTTTAAATTTTGAAATTTTTAATCTGACTCTCTCCTTGACTCCTGGGATTTCTCAGTTGTGGGAACAATAAAGGTGTATCTTATCTTATCTTATCTTATCTTATCTTAAAGTGCTTCACATTATAAGCACTGAGTGCTTCACATAAAAAAAGACACAACAGACATTAAACAGACAGACAAGGCAATTCAATATGAAAGGACATTTAAAACAGTTTAAAACATGGATTCATTGATTCTACAATTTTTATTTAAAAGTGGTGATTTGAGATCCTATGAATCAAAGTCACATATATCTTCTTTGTCACCTTTTAGGCCCTCTGACATCATCAACAATCAGAGCCTGTAATTCCAAACAGACACAGACTCACTAACTAACATTAGGAGGTTTCTACCAGGAGCCAAAGTGTCTGCAGAGCTCTGTCTCTCCCTGAAACAAATGTACATGGTGATCAACACTGGTGGAAACACTGAATGAAGCAGTTTCACATTAAAAAACCCAACAACTACAGTGGGTAGAATGCTCCTGTCCAGAGCCAGTGTTTGGATTGTTCGTACTGTAAACAACAATTCTTATTTTCAGGTGATTACACAGTAAAGACAACATACTTAGAATATTATATTTCTGCCAATATATCCCCCTAAATCCAACACACTGGACCTTTTGTTTATCTGCATTCATATGTTGGATAAGCAGCACACACAAGAGCAAATTGTGGCTCAGATATCTGCTAGCTACCAGATCAGCCCGCGATACTGACCCTCGCCCCCAGAGGCTTTATGGTCATCAGACGATAGCCGATGGGCACCAAGATTAGCATTTCCATTACCAATTCAAACATTCCACCACCCCCTTTATCACCAGCCGTTTGTTTCAGTTCAATTAGGCCAACATAAATGCAGACATAAACCATAATACCTCAAGGATGAGGTCATCATTCTTTGTCCATCACTGTCTCACAAGTGAGTTTCTCAGCAGCAAGGCAACTGTCTCGCACTCAGGTTTTCTTCCTCCTCTAGTTTAGCATCTGTCTCTGATAGGCTCATATTAGATAACACCCGTCTGCTTGTCCAATCAACTGGATGAATGACACCATGTGACCTGTTACAGCATCATAACACAGTATAAAAACTAGCAGAATGCTAACAACAGCTGTCACAGTTGTGGTGACGGCAGCACTACCCAGCAGTCGCAGTTCAACCCTCACACCAGACACCAAGAACCTCAGAGGTCACTTTACATTTAGTGACAGATGCCAAAAACTTGAACACAGCATCAGTTAAAGCCACAGTGTGTAGGAATTTCTCCCATCTAACGTTGAAATCATATATTGCATTCAAACAGATGGCGCACTCTAGCGCCTCACTGTTTCAAACACGTATTACAACAACTGTAGCTGCTGTGTACCAAAAAGCTATGATAACACTGATGAAACCATGTCATCTGATACTACATGGAGTATTCATTCAGGCTGCTACACAGACACACACAACGCGAGTTGACAAACCCCCTCCTCACCATGCTGGCTGTGTTTACAACGTAGGACTGTTGGGGCAGATGTAAATTGAAACAAACCAATCACGTCTTGTCCTTTGACAACTGACAAGTGGCTCAACCTCACACACCTCATCCCTCTCCTCGCATTACTGCGCCGCTAACAGCTGTTAGTGGCCAGCGGCACTACTGCCGCATAACAAAGTCCCACTCTTTGAGCATAATGCAGGATCATGTATTATGCAGCATCACGGGAGACGGAATCCTTGTCGCCAAGAAAGTGCAAAAGGGAATCAAAAAGGCAGCGTGACCGGCGAATTAAAAAAACAAGGGTCAGCACTGGGGTAGCCTTTCCCAGGTAGAGAGAGCTGCTGAAGGAGAAAGGTAATACAATCACAGGCCAGCGCTAACAGCGGCGCAGTGATGCGAGGAGAGGGATGAGGCTGTTAGCGACTGGCCGCTAACAGCGGCTAACAGCAGCTAACAGTGGCGCAGTGATGTGAGGAGAGGGATGAGGCTGTTAGCGACTGGCTGCTAACAGCGGCTAACAGCCAACAACGGTGCTGGCCTGTGATTGCATTACCATTCTCCCTCAGCAGCTCTCTCTACCTGGGAAAGGCTACCCTGATGTGGGCCTTCGTTTTTTAATTCGCCGGTCACGCTGCCTTTTCTATTCCCTTTTGCGCTTTCTTGGCGACAAGGATTCCGTCTCCCATGATGCTGCATATGCATGATCCTGCATTATGCTCAAAGAGTGGCACTGTGTTTCAAATTTGCCAGGATAGTAGTGAAGCGCCTCTTGCTCCTCTCCTTCGGCTCCTCAGTCACGCAGTGCTGGCCTGACTCTCAACGAAAACGCCGAAGGCGGTGCTGTATGTCCCTTGCTGGCGGGTGTATTCTCAAGATGGCGAAACGTAATGGAACCCCCCAGACGACTTACCCGCACAATGTACAAACAAATCTGAAATTCTCCTTTTACGAGAATAAGTCAGATTATTGGTGGAGGTAACAGTACACCAGTGATGACATATTTATGAATGCAGACATCAAGTTTTGCCAATAAACAACTGAAAATGTTACACAATGTCCCTTTAAGGCAGGACACCTGTAAACACACTGAAGCACCGCACAACCAATGTGTTTGTGTGTCTGTATGAGACCAAACACAGCTATCGATCACACTGGAGTGAGTCAGTGAGGCCCCGGAGAGGAGTGTGTGTGTGTGTGTGTGTGTGTGTGTGTGTGTGTGTGTGTGTGTGTGTGTGTGCTCTCAGCAGGACAACAGCTCAGACTGAAGACATCATGTCATGTTAAACTAACAGCTGCTGGACTCTGTGACAGAGATCATCCAACATGATGACAAACAACTTCCCTTCACACTGACTCAAACCAAACACACACACACACACACACACACACACACACTACAGAGTCCCAGCTACACATAATGTTTCTAGGCTTTGTTTTTATTCAAGTATTTCTGTTTCATTTCAGCATATCTTTTTATTGTATCTGTTTCAGTGAGTTCCAGATCACTTTATATTTCACAGTCTCCTCTGCTGTGGCCTCTCACACTTAAAGTGAAAAGCTGAAAACAACATATCGTGTTTTCATTCAATTCTCAAGCAAATGTTAAATCTCCAGTGTGCAGGACTTAAAGGACAACTTTGGTATTTTTCAACCTGGGCTCCATTTCCCCATGTGTATGTGTGCGTATGATTCATGGGTACCACTCGTTCTAAAATTGGTTCAGTATTGAGCCGCGAAACGAGCTAAAACGGTAATGGGGGCAAATGCGTCCCGTATAAAAGTGCTTTTTTTCCCCACTGACCGGTTCAGATCACCAGTGCTATCTCTGTAAATAGCATATTGTAGCGGCCCTGGGGCAGTGGTGACTGTGAATGAGTGGAGTCAGCTGTCAGTCAGTGTTGGAGCAGAGAGGCGGAGGGCTGCCCCGCTTGGTAATGTAAATGAGTATGTGTGTGAAGTGTGTGTTACGCCAGAAGAGTCAGAGTCAGAGGACGGAGTCTTTTACGTGCTACCCTCTGGAGTGTTACCAGAGTTTTTGGAGTGCTCAAATAAACGGGCCTTTTTCCCGAACGCAAGAACAGGATGTCGCGCAACACCCTGTACAGCTTTCACAGGCTGCCTTTGTCGGACGGTGAGATGCTGAAGTTGTGGTTAGTTGTGCTACAAATGGATGCTAACACTCCTGTCCAGACACTGCGCCTTGCAGACCATCGGGTCTGCAGTGCTCACTTCTCCCAAGATGACTACTGCCAGCCGAAGAAGAGAAGACATCCAATCCCGAAACACCTCTTCCTCAAGAAAACGACTGTCCCACGAGTAGAGAGAGCTACAGACACAGTGGAGCAAAGCCTGTGACATCACACAGCCCAGAGGTAAGGGAAAGGCTAGCATGCTATTTACAGAGATAGCACTGGCGATCTGAACCGGTCAGTGGGGAAAAAAAACACTTTTATACGGGACACATTTGCCCCCATTACCGTTTTAGCTCGTTTCGTGCCTCAATACTGAACCAATTTTAGAACGAGTGGTACCCATGAATTATACGCACACATACACATGGGGAAATAGAGCCCAGGTTGAAAAATACCAAAGTTGTCCTTTAAGAAGATATATTGGCAGAAATAGAGTATAAAATAATAAGTGTGTTTTCTTTTGTGTATAATCATCAAAAATAAGAATTGTTGTATTTTGTATGTTTCTCAAGTTGAACATATAAATCAAACACTGGCTCTGGAAAGGTATAGTAGCGTTTTCGCCTCAGCAACCAAAGTTATCAGCCAAAAATCCTGATTTTGAATTCAATGTCTTTACCAGTTTACATCACAGGATTTGTTAGTTATGGAGAGGAAGAAACCTCTGCAGATAATTCAGCTCCCATTAAAAACCAGGAGAAGTTTCAGCTGGCTGCAATCTGCAATCCTCGTCACTAGATGCCACTAAATCTTTGCTGTCAGCCCTAGAGTGGTCTCCTCTGGTCTGAATCAGGGACTCATGTTGTTCCAAAGTTGTATAATTGCCTAGAGTTGGTTGGTGTTCTCACGGCAGCATTTACAAGAGGACCAGATCAAATGCCTTGTGTGAGAAAGCTGCTCTTGATTGGTCAGAATTTCCATGTGGGAAAAATCCAGGAAGTAAAGCAAACGTTGAAGAAGAGTACACTTGCAAGATAAATGTGACACTTTCTAATGTCACAATGGAGGGACAACTACGCAGGTTGATTTTAGCGCTGCTCATCGTGGACTATATTGCTGTCATTGTTCATTTTAGTCAAAGCATACAGTTTGAAAACGAGGCGCGGCTCCAACTAGAAAACAATGTTTTGATGCATTGGATGTGCTGAATGTGCATATTAAGGCAGTACAGGAGGAGGTGCACATTAATAATCCTCCAGGACTGTAACATGCTCATGTTTAACCCAAACAATGTGTCATGTGACTGCAGTTGCTTCACATCCAGGTCGGAACACCTTCTCACCACAAACCAACCGCACCAGAGTTCCTTTGGAACCGGACTGAGACCACCTCTTCAAGAAGGTCTCGGTCAGTCAATCAGTGGGATCAGCTCATTGTGATATTGTAGGAGACAATGAAAGCAGTATTTTCGACGCATTGAGACACCCAAACATTTGTTTCTTTCTTTGTCCCATCCTGTATAATTCCCCCAGATTTTTCATCTTCTAAAGTGCAGTGTGCTTTCTTCTGCAGAGACACCTCATCTCATCTGATTAAAGACAATCTAATCAATTAACAAACATCAAGCAGCCGGGGGGAAGCTCCGAGCCATCACAGTGATGCCAGAGGGCAGACAGACTGGCGGGAACAATGTTTTTCTCAGAGCTGCTTCACTTCACAACACCGCTGCAGTTATAAAGTGTCACACACACCCACACGAGCGCCACTTCCTTCGCCTCAGACCAGAGCTCAGAGTCTCCCCGGAGTCTCTCGTCTCTGAAGCTCAGAGTCAGACTGAAGCTCAGGGAAGCAGGCACTGCTTTAAAAAGCTTCTCTTTAAAACATGAAAGGACGTCTGCAGGGAGAGAAGTGATTTAAAATCTCTCTGGGGGCCGCAGCCTGAGAGATGAAGCTGTGGAGGTTCAGGGACAGAGCGAGGAGTTGAAGGGTAGCATGATACCATAATGCAGGCTGTCCTCATTTACCATTGCTACTCAAATCTATGAAAAGTAATGCACTATAATTCATATATAACTGATGTACTCATGAGCCATGAGGCTGTGATCATGTGACAGGAGCAAAGGAGGACGTCAGGTGAGGGAGTATAAGGCTGCTTTCACACCTGCCCAGTTTGGTTCAATTTGCCCCCTCAGTGCAGTGCGGTTCATTTGGGCAGGTGTGAACACACCAATCACGCTCAGTTGTGCACAAAAACAAACAAACTGTGGTGCAGTTCGTTTTATTTGGACTGTATCCAGTTCTCGTCACAGGACGTCGCTGCCTCCCGTGTGACACCAAAAATCAGCACTGAGTTATTTTAAAGTACGTACATCAGGTCACGTCACCACATAATGACACCCAGCCATGATTCTTTTCCTCAACCTAACCGAACCAGTAGAGGCACTAATTCCTAAGATATCATATGAACCACTGTATGAAGTTACGTTGGATAGTGGGAGCGTCATCGACAGGTGATTCTGTAGCATATTCGATATCTATGAGAAATATTTAAACTACATAGCAGCATCTGAGTACACTGGGGTGTTTTTCCAAAAAGAAGAAATCCATCACACACTGAGACTTTTGAATTACATTTTGAGAAGCTGAGGGTTTTTACAGAGCTGATATTAAACAGTCTGTGCAGAGAGATTGAACTTCTTTAAAAAATACACTCAGCAAACAACGATCAATAACCTCAAAGATGCCCCAAAAAATTAAATGACATCAAATAAAACAGCTCAGCTGAAATGTTTTAAAGAAAGGACATAAAACAGTTCTACCCCAGTAACAACACATCTCAATACTGGTGTCAGAGCATCTGTCAAGTATCAAATACTGTCACCAGAGAGCATCCCAGTGCGTCCAGTCTGACCATCAGCCTCCCACTAACAGTGTCCATTAGCACAGTCTCACTGAGATAGACGACTTCTTCTTCTGTTATGAATTTAATGCTTTTCAACTTCCGGGTCAAAGCTCGGGGTGAAAACTGTGGAGCATGCTCAGAGCGCCTCGGCCAGTTTGGGTCTGATTGACTGTATATATGCATCACATTATCTGGGTGTGTTAGTCCAACCCAAGTCCAGTTTTAGTAAGACTTACACACTGTAATGTCATATTAACGTTCTAACTGTCCTCGCTCTGTAGCTATCGACCCTAATAAACACAAGTGTGGACTTCAACATGAATCGAATCACAAATTTGATGCCTTCGGGCTCGACTTGACAATATCAAAAACGACTTGCAACTCGACTTGGACTGTAACATCCATGACTTGTGAGTTTGCTTGGACTTGAGCCTTTTGACTTGAAAATACTTAAAACCTTCCCTCAAGCGTAACAATTAAGAAGTATGTTGTTTACAAAGTGAGTCACAAATCTGTTCATTTCACACTCCAGTCCAACAGCCTCCAATCAAGTTACAGCAGAGAACAATTAAGAACTAACGTGTCACTGATCACCGACTGGAAATAATGATACCAAGGTTAATGCACTTGTATAGTGTCTTTCTAGTCTTGTGACCACTCAAGGTGCTTTTACACTAAATGCCATATTCACCCCATCACACACTGGTGCTCGAGGCTACCGTTCATGGTGCCACCTGCTGCTCAGTAACCACTCACACTCTCTCACACACCAATGTAACAAGCAATTTGGGGTTCAGTATTTTTCCCCACCAGAGGAGCCGGGGATTGAACTGCTGAGCTTCAGAGTAGTGGATGATCCATTCTGTTTGGCGTAGAGCACATTAAGACTTGTTAAGGTCTCAAAACTAAAAGTTAAGGAGTTTGGACTTGAGTTTAAAGACTTGAGATTTATTTGTGACTCGCAAAACAATGACTTGGTCCCACCTCTGATAGCAACACACTACATCATCATGTAATACTGGCACCAACATTTGCTTTCCTCACCACCTTACATGCACACACACACACACACACACACACACACACACACACACACACCTCTCCTCCTCATGTGAGCACAGCAGCTTGTGTTCCAGATGGGCTCAGCCTTCTTCTGTGTCTCCTAATCAAAACAACACTAAACCTGCTCTGAGAAAACGTCCAGGAGCTCAGTGAGGATCCAACATTCATCAATGACAAAAGTGTTCACAAGTAACAAGAGAAAACTTCTACATGTTGTCCAAAGTTTCGTCAGAGACAAACACAAAGGGCCTCATTTAAAGTGTCTATAGAGCACAGTCTGCAGTCATGTAAGGCGTGTCCAACTCCACTTTTGTTTGTTAAATGGTGCATAATCTGGGAGCAAGAAGCAAAGGGGTTATTTTTAGTGTCTTCATTAACCATAGGTGTGTTTTGGGCGTAACATGAATTGAACCAATCAGAGTGTAATCTCCCATTTCCTTTAAAAACCACACGTGCCTGTATCTGGCACACTGGAATTACCCAGTGTTCATTTTAGATTTAGTCTTAGTCCTATTCTTGATCTACGAGCACACACTCACTGATCATCATCTGAAAAGCTCAACATCTCTCTATTTATGCTCTCAACAAATAACTAATGTGAGCCAACTAGGATTTGTCCCCAGGTTCACTGTAAACTCTGACTTATCCATGTGACTGTTAAGAAGCAGAAACATAACTTGTTTCTTTATCTGCAACATGTTAGTCTGGAGGCTCGCTTTGCTGCCGTTCAGTGGCTAACGAACGGAGCTAGCTGCTAACAGCCACCGCTGCAACTAACAAACTGCACAAATCCATTCAGCAGCTCCACCATCCACAGTCAGACACACGGCTCATTATTTACTGCTGAATTACAGCTCACAACTCGCACCAATGGCTGACGCTGCTCTAGTGTGAGTGTTTCTGGTGGTTAGCGAAACATCCTGGTGCAGACTATTTGCTGGAGTTTACTGTCCTGTCACTCATGTTGCATTTGAAGATAATAACAAGCACAGCTATTCTTGGCTTTTAATGTCCGACAGTCCTCCACTAACATATTTGTCACATCTCATCAATGCAAATGAAGTATATATCTTTGTCTTAGTTTTTATTATCAAGATCTATTTTTAGCTCGTCATCATCTCAATTTTGTCCTGGAAAAAAGTCAATGAAAAATTTTCGTCATAGTTTTCATCAACAAAATTAACACTGCACTTTACAGGGCAGATTCAGCCATTTGGATCAGTGAGCACTTTTCTGTTAAAAGTAGGCTAATGCAGTCAGAGCAGTGATGTCACTGCAGCAAATACTGTGGGACAGTTAAGCAGCAGAACTAAAAACTGTTGTTATAAACTTGACACAGGAAACAGAAATAAACTTGCAGCTTCTGAACTAATGGGTGAAGTCACGCTGCTGCTTGTGCGCACATGCTCACTGTGTCTCTCTTTACAGGGACGCACTTGTTTGACAATAAGTAAAGCTGTAGTTTTAGCAGGCCCACCGCTGTACAGCAGCAGTTATTTTATTCAGTGAATCAAACATCAAAATGTGTCATCAGTGTGATTACTGTGTATTTCTCCCACAGGACAAACACAGCTGGAACATACTGCACCACTCAGACTTTAAACCAGGTTTTGATTTGTTGATGGTGCCAACGCTTTCTGCTGCCTCAAAATGGAAACACACCAACAATGCCCCTGACCACACCTTGTTTGAAGGCCTACCTCCCACGGCCACATAGATGGGAGCAATTATATTTGCTACTTAAACAGTGTGGCTGCTGGCCGTGAAATGACAGCTGTGTCGTTCTGAAACAATGACAGTTGCACTGCACTGTGTGCTGCTTTGCACTGGGTGTACGGCAGGGCCCACTGAGTCATTATTTTAAGATTCTGAGTCATTATTTTATTAAGAAACTCTCATTATGATGACGTACAGGAACACTGGAGCAAACAGCTTTCCATTCAAACAATATTCACAGCTCAGTCTGTGACTTATGACCCATCATCTCGCTGTCTCATAATACAGAACTGAAGCTTATTTGAGCCTCCTCCCTCACAGAGCTGCTGAATTATGTGACAGTCTAAGCAGTGTTCAGTCTGTGCAGAATGAACTGTTCCCACCGGTTCTCTGCACAGATCCTCACAGTCTCTGTGGGACCGGCTGTGTGGCTGCCTGGCTGTAAATCCCGGCTCTGGCCGGCGCAGAGTCGTGTTCGTCCCGGCTTTAATCCGTCCAGCGGCTGGCGGCGGTGGGATTTGGGAGGACAGTTTGGCTTTAGTTTCCATGTAAACAGAGAATGAGGTTAAAGGAGGGGACAGCTGGACCGTCACTCACTGTCAGCTTCACACAGACACCGACAGCAGAACCGCAGACAAAGAACCAGCACTGAAAACTGCTCTGTGTTCACAATACTGCTGCTACTCACTCATATTTAAAATCTGTGCGCTGTATGCTTTACTGCTATACAGTCAAAAACAGCTCACCACAAAACTTATAATTCTTAAAACTTTCTTAAAATCAAAGCCCATCCTCACCTGTGGAGCTTAATTCATTCATACCACACTGTAAAGCAGACGTCACCAGTAGACATGAGATATTGTTTGAATATGGTCAAAATTCTGCACATTCCTGTAGAAATGATGCTGTACACATGTCACATCTTTAACCACCTGGAAAACAGCAGGTTGGGTGCTGGGCACAACTCTGTGCCAACTTTCAAGGGCGTGGAGGCAGGTTGCGTCTGTGGTTGCGAAGCGACCATAACCAGCACCGTGTCAGAGCCTGCTTAGCAGAAATCCTGAGTGCAGAGCTGATCTTCTTCCACGTGTTGTTTTGTAAGTGTGTATTGTTTGTGGGACAGATGTGACGCTCTGGGTAGCCCCGCACTAACATGATCAACCTCTTCTCCATATTTATCACAGACTGATATTTACGGATGAAGTGAAAAGTATCTGCGAGCTGTGATTGGTTGGTCCTCATCACATGACGTGCTTCTGCATTCCAAAAGTTGAACTCTGTTCATCTCAGGGCGCGGCCGTCGTGCCCTGACTACTGAGCAGGATTGTGAGCATTTACACTTGTGCAGTGGTGTGTCTGTGTCACTCTGCAGTTACACCTCCACAACACTAGTTGGCGGGGGGGGGGTTCTGTGAAGTGCTGTACAGTTTAGCTGATTTAAAACACACATTAAACACACGTTAAACACACGTTGAACACACATTAAACATGGCTTAATAGAGACAGTTTCAAACACAAATCAGCTTCACTATAACTCGCAGCATTCACAGACAAACACTTGTCTTTATCTGGACACATTTTCCCCACAAATACAACATGCTAACGTTATTAGCACAAGCCTATGGCATTTTACATTGTATAAATTAGCCTAGCAGCTAGAGGATTTTTCCTCTGCTCATATGAAACCAGGGACAACAGCAACATGTAACAAAGGTAACGTTACAAAATTCAGCTTCCAAACTGGCCAAACCTATTCCACATACTGCTGTCCTGCCCTCCTCCATCAGCTCCACCACCTGAGCCACAGACACACAGTGTAGCGGTGCAGACTCACCTGTCAGGGGCGCCGCTTCCTCTCTTGGCTGTCGTGGTGCGACCGGCTCTCAGCTCGCCGTTCATCCCGGCGTCTGAAAAACAAAAACAAACCGTCAGATCAGGTTAGACACTGACGCAGGTCGTCTCTCCACATGACCCGAGGGTAGACGTGATGAAGGTGGACAGGTAACACACACACACACACACACACACACACACACTACTGCACAGTAAACAAACAGCCCACCTGCAGCTCGCACAACAAACAAAGCTAAATGGAAAGAGCAAAAAAACACACACACACACACACACACACACACACACACACACACCCAGCGGGCTCAGCCGGCCACCTTAACAAGCGGCCTGAGAGTCTAATTGGCCTCCATCTGTCAGACTGGAATTAATTTCTTCTCACATTCACGATGCCCCAGCAGCAGACATGTTACCTGTCTGTCAGCCTGAGACAGACAGACAGACAGACAGACAGACTCTTCTGGCCACGAGGAAAAAAAATCTGAGTCATGATGATTAATTTCAGAAAAACACAGTGAACTCTTCTGTGACTTCATGAAACCCTGAGGTTGCGTTGGGAAGTTAAAGAGACTTTCCTCATTTCAGCAAATACACCACAACTTCATCCATTCACGTTCAAGTGACACAAACATCTAGTGGATAAAGCAAATCATGACTCTTATCTGAAAAAGTCTGATGACGTTATTATATAGCAGAAGAGTCCACAGGTGGAGGAGGTGGAGGAGGTCGGATGGGACCAGTTTCCAAACAACAGAAAACGTTGGTTTCTTTTCCCCATGATCATAATCATTCCCGGATCTTAACCACACCATATCATCACAGTCATGATAATAAAGGTCCCCATTTTAACCCCCTAACCAAGTACTGAACCAAACCTACCATATGTTAAAGGTCCAGTATGCAGGATTTAGTGGGATATATTGGCAGACATGGAATAATATATAATAAGTATGTAGGAGTGGTTTGGGAACGGCCCCATGTTCTCCATCTTAGCTTAGCTTGTCAGCATGCTAATGTTGCTATTTGGAATTAAGCACAAAGTCTAGCTGAGGCTGATGGGAATGTCTTTAACCCTGCAGGTATTTGGTCATAAACCAAAGTAGTGGACACATTAAATGTTGACCTGATGGTGACGCTAGATGAAAAGTTACAGGATTATTTAAGTTATTACAGTTCTGAAGGGGACGTGAATGATGAGCCAAAGTATGTTAGTTCATCCAACAGACATTTCATTCCATCCATCCATTTTCGTCCCTCTCCCCAGCGACACTTTCCAGCTCCTCCTGGAGGACCCCGAGGCCTGTTCTGGGTCTGCCCCGGGGCCTCCTAATGGTTCAACATGCCTGGAAGCCTCTAACAGGAGGCGCCCAGGAGGATCCTGATCAGATGCCTGAACCACCTCAAATGACCCCTTTCAACGTGAAGGAGCAGCGGCTCTACTCTGACTCCTCCCCCTATCTCTAAGGCTGAGCCCAGACACCCTACAGAGGAAACTCATTTCAGCTGTTTGTATCCACGATCTCATTCTTTCAGTCACTACCCAGAGTTCATGACCATAGGTGAGGGTTGGGACGTAGATGGACCAGTAAAGCTCGCTCTTCACCTGGACGGTCCAGCGCAGCACCTGTATCACTGCAGTAGCCGCACCAAACTGATTCCAAAATTCTCCTCTGAGAATCGCCACCTTAACGTGGGTTTGCGTGACCCTGTGAACCTGGGAGTTGTGTTGTATGGGGATAACAGCCCCTGGTAGGGTCTCCCAAGGCAAAGTGGTCCCAGGGGCGGGGCCAGACTAAGAGCGATTCAAGAAGACCTTGATGATTCGGACTTTGAGGACCTGGTATGGGAACACTGGGAGCCGTTACTCTGTGGGTCCACCACCCGCAGGGACAAGATTCAGGGTTCGGTGCATTGTGTGCTCGGCTGCTGGAGGGGGCGGGGCCCATGGCACGCTGATCCCTGGCGTCGCCGACAGACATTTCATTGAACAACACAAATGTGAACCTGATGATGGCACTAAAGGAAAAATCAGAGGGTCACCAAGGTTTCGAGGATTTATCTTTTAGGGAACATGAATGTTTGTAGAAAATTTCACGGCAATCAATCGATTAGTTGTTGAGATATTTCAGTTTGAACAAAAGTGCTGGATCACTGAGTGTGTCCTTCTGCAGAGCTGCCACCGTGATGGAAAACAAGCATTTCATTGTGATCACAAACTGATTTTGTGAGATTAAGACACTGTTCTCATCTTTGCTGAGACCTTAAAGCTCCTTCCTTGTCGCCACAAAAACCACAAGAACAACTCTGTTTCCTGTTTGGCTTCATCTCTTCAGTCGGAGCAAACCACTCAGTCACCGTTTGGATTTTGTAATTGAAAGCTGAGAGCAGCTCTTCTCTTCACGACCTCCATCAGAGCTCGGTGCACGGCTCCCAGGACCCCCCGCATGTCAAACCGTGTTGGGAAAGCAGCAGCTGGCCCTTTGCCTCCCATCATGCCCCTCTCCCCACCCGCAGCGCTGACAGTCGGCGGCAGGGTTGTTTATGGCTTCCACGCCGGCTGCAGCTTGTAGAACATTAGTCTTTTAGTGTGAGGTTTATGAGCACCGTCACTCACCATCTGTTAACTGCCGGGGTGCCTTTAATCGACCCCCCCTTCTTCCCTCCCCTGGAGATCGATAAGGCTGCCAGGTCGCCGCTACGCCCGCCGCGTGCTGAACGGGTGATTGTGCATCATCGACTGAGTGATTACAGCTATTTGCTTGCTTATTGCTTCGCATTGTTTGGACGACACATCAGCTTCAGAGTGGGGGGGGGGGGGGGGGGGGGGGGGGGGTGGAGGAGAAAGAGAAGGGGAAAATGAGAGAGGAGGGAAGGAAGAGAGAATGATGACAGGACAATTTCACACCCTCATGGTTATTGGTTTTCAGGGACAGGCTATTCAAAGTTTGGCAGGAAACCCAGAGCGGAGCAGAGGCCGGCTGCTGGCGCCTGGATGAGGATGACTTCCATCCATTCATGTTTGTTTTTAACTGTTTGTCGGGAAATATCTGTTTGCTGTGCAGTGATGATGATGATGATGATGATGACGATGAGTCCACCTCTGACAAATCTGTATCAATTTTGAGAAACAGGAAAGCTCAGAGCGACTGAACATTTTGTAGCAGACAGATACGTTTCAGACAGTGGTCGTACCGCACCATGGCTTTGGGCGGAGCTCTATTTTTTGGGGTTGTGGGGGGTGTCTGCACCACCATGTTCATATAAAACTCTATCTGTCCTGAGCATGGATGGATCACTGATCGGGCCAATGAGGCACAGGCCCAGGGGCCTAAAGATTCAGGGGGCCCCCTTGGCCTTCATCTGCACAGTGTCACTTAAATTAATACACACCAACCAGACACAGACTCAAAAAGACCACAAGGAGATGCGAAGGAACTTAAAAAAGACACAAGATAATGACAAATAGGGACAAAACAGCCACAAAACAATCAAGAAATGCTGAAAAAATTACTTCAAATAGACAAAATGACATCATGATGGAGGCAGACGAGACGACGCTGCTCGGCCCCGTGAATGGAACACTTACATTTAAAAAACGCCCAGATGGAGCTGTTGACAGCAGCAGCGTTTTCTGCAGGGTCTGCAGTGAAGAATTTCGT
Source organism: Epinephelus lanceolatus (assembly GCF_041903045.1). Taxonomy (NCBI): domain Eukaryota; kingdom Metazoa; phylum Chordata; class Actinopteri; order Perciformes; family Serranidae; genus Epinephelus; species Epinephelus lanceolatus. The sequence goes on along the minus strand of NC_135738.1, from coordinate 1,131,769 downwards.
ATCATTGGACAACTTCAAGCCTGAAATATCACCTCAACACCAAGACTTTAGGTCCGAGCTAGCGCAGCCTCTGATGCTAGCGCTAGCAGCCAGACTCATCACGCCACACTGGACCAGGTGTTCAGACTGAGTCAGTCTACCTGTGAGCGACAAAGTAACTCCCTTACAGAGTGGACTGCAATGGGCTCAGACCAGTTTGGGTGGTCGAGGACAATTGTGTCCAAAATCCAGCAGCTTTACTACAATACATCTGACAAAATTCATTATAACTGAAGTTTTTAAAAACTTTAACAGCAAAAATTGATGTATGCGATTAATTTAGATTTAAACCCAGCTGCACCTGCAGGACAGGTGAACACACCTGCAGGACAGGTGAACACATCAGTCACCACCTGTCTGCTCCATTACAGCAGGATCATACCATCTGGATGATGATTCAACACATTCATTTAACTTTGTGTTTCAGAGCTCTCTTCATCTCCTGACTCTCCTCCGCATCCTGGATTCATTATTTTCTGTCACCCACATTATGTCTCAGAATAAACTCGTCTGATGTTCATCCTGTTGAAACTCTGACACACAATAGATCCACAGATCATGTTTCATGAAACTGGAGGAAACGATGCGTCTCACAGTTCATTTCAGAGGATGGATGATGTGTTCACTGCTGCCTTGTTTATCCCAGCGTCATCATTAGTTGATTTCTAACCACCAGTTTTTATGTGAATTTTAAAAAGTGGAAACACCAGGAAAAGCATGTGACTTTGGCCTCGTGCACATGTAGACGGGGATTTTTGAAAACAGGTTTTTTCCTCTGTCTTTCTCAAAAACATCCCCGACCACATAACCACTGTTCTAAAAAAGTCTTTGTCCAAATGATGCAAAAACACAACTGAAGAGCCAAACCAACAGGCGGGGATATGACCGTTACCTAAAGCCAAGCACAGAAGAAGACAATCAGGAGCCTAAATACCATCAGGCTAAAGGGAGCAGTGACCTCAGAAGATAATTCTGACACCGAAAACCTTCACCTTGACAGAGGTTTACAAAACATGTGTTTGTGTGGGTTAGAACCCCCCCACCCTGGGTTCAAACCAGGAACCCTCTTGCTGTGAGGCAACAGTGCTAACCACTGCTCCACTGTGCCACCCTACTATTCCACATGTCAACTATTAAAATTGATAAATTAAATGAATCATTTCTTATTTTCTTTGGTATTTTTTGTTATATTCAGATATTGCGTGATGATTGCTGGTGATATGTATGCTGATCTTATCCAATGCAAATTCTGTGGTCATGTGACGAGATGATGTGTGCACATTGGCGTGCACTGGGGGGCCGTCATAATAATAATAGCTACCATATACCACTGGTCTCAGCTGACCACTTGTGTTCGGATCACCCAAAAGAGCCCGGTCTCACTCCAAAGGCATTGAAATCTGGCGCTTGGCCAGTGACTTCTGGCGTCAGAAACCAATGAAAAAGGCATCTTTTAACGTTAGCACGATACCTGGCCCATTGCCGTTGTAGTTTAATAGTGCCTGGCGGTGTCAGGGTGACAATGGGGGCGATGAGACAAGGGCAATGTTAAGGTGGCGAAAGACAGACTGGGGCGGGCAGGAGGGACTGAGGGTGGATGAGTCCAACAAACCCCGACTTTCACCCGAGAGAGTGACGTTGGTGTCCCGTAAGATTCTAAAGCCAAACCCTGTTTTTTTGTTGTTGAAGGAAAAAAGACGTCAATTTGCATTGTTTTACCGATGTAGTGCTTTTATTTTGAAAGAGACTCTATGTAATGAAAATGAAAGTGTATTTTGAACAGGCTGAACTTGACACGGTGTCCCAGAACATCAACAACCAACCACCCAGGGAACAAGGGTAAAAGACAGGTAAGTCACACGTTGGTACTCCAGCTCACAAAGTCTTCTTCCTTCTTTGTTTCTACGACATGTAGATTCCATTTTTAACAAACTGGACTTGAGTCAGTACCCGTCCAAGAACAAACACTGATCATGTTTTATGAGAGCGGAGGAAACGATGCACCTCACAGCTCATTTCAGACGTCTTTCCTGCCGCCTCTCTGTACTGCATCCTCATTATTGACGCAGAGCGCTTGTTGCTGTGACTTCATTCTGGGATTGATTGAGTCAGTCAATCCTGTCTGTAAGTGAGCGGCCACCTCCTCTCTCCTCGCTCAGTTAAACTAAGCACAAAACCTGAAACATTACACTCAGTGAGAAGGGTTCCAGTTTGCAGCTCTGGTCATTTCTGCAGCAGTAAAATAACATATTTGAGTTTCGGGGTCATTTCCTCACAGCCTGGTGATCACAGCCTCTGCTCAAATGTTAGCAGGCCACTTTCAGAAACTGATGTTATTTCTCGTCTGTGACCGTGGACGGTGGCGAGGGTGTGAGCGCTGACATTTCCCTGATTTTATGGATGAATAAACACAACCTTGAACTCGACTCACGTGTGATGAGGGTGGATGCTGAAGAGGAGGCTGATCTTTACCGTGGTTAGCACTGTTCTCATCGAGGAAAGGACCTGAGAGTCATCTGAGATAAACACTTCAAGAGACGGTAAATCTCAACCAGGGAATTTTTCAGGAATAGAAAATGCTGGGACGTGATAATGATTTCATTTTGATGATGGAGCTGATTTCATAAAATGTATTGTAATATTTCACAGAGAAACTCAGACATTTGAAATAACAATAAACCACAAACAGCAGCTCCATTCTATCAACTGAGGAGCCTCAGATCACTGCTCACAGAGTCTTTACAGTAAAAGCAGCCCTGCGTTAAAGCAACACATGAGGCTGTGCTGTGCTCGTTTCAGTGCATCGGTGATACGCTAAAATACGATCCAGGAAGTAGCACATAAATGCATTTAAAGGCTTATCAGACGCCAGCGTGCTGCAGTCAACAAAGGAAACAAAGATGAACATCATCACAGTTTGCAGACGACTTCCTGCTTCAACTCTGAACCTCCATGCTTGTTGTAGCCGTGGTGACACAGCTTCACCGCTCAGTGAGAGATCATTACTGATCATTTTCAGTTTGGCCTCCGAATAAAGACGTTGAGATAATCTGGAGAAACTCTTTGATTGTCTGACTGCTCATTTATTGACCTGTTCTTTTTGTGCATTTCTATCCACCTGCTTTTATGCATATTTTCAATTTCTACAGTAAAAACAGAGCGAAAAAGCAGAAAACCCCCCCCCAAAAAAACCCATTGTAATATTGCAAGAAACTTTTTACACTGAGGTGGAAAGGTGGACGTACAGATAAAAAATAAGTGCAACAAAATGCAACAGAAGCAGCCTTAGTGAATAAATGATGACACCCGTGAAGCATGTGACTTCAGTAAACCTGGATCCTACATTGTCATGTTTTCAGTGTCTATGTGAATAAATGAGACAGACGTTTCTTCAGTTAGTCCAGTATTGAGAGAGACAGCTGTGTAACAGGCTGTAATCCCTACAGGCAATTGTGCAGTGTCAATTTATGTCCAATAAAATTTTTTGTTTTTGCCTCTGACAGGCTCAGATTGTTATTGTAAGTGTCTTAAACCAAGATGGAGCCGACGCAGCAGAGAAGAGAAATGTTTTGTTGTTGGTCTGTTTGTACTGTGACCAAGTCTCACTAAAGAAGAAGTCTCGTTCTGAAATCTCATGAGAGGTGACTTGTTGCAGGAAAAACAACAGCGGCAATGTGATGGGAATGTTTGTTGAGTACAGAAAGCCTAGTTTAGTGTTGTCTAAAAGATTTTCACTGCCATGGCTGAATATTTGGCTGATTTCAACAAAGTGAAAAAGTCAGATCAAGATTTCAGATCAAGATTTCTTCTTTAGCGAGACTTGGACACAAAACAGACCAAAACATGTGAAACAATATGAACCTGTCAGTGACAGAAACAAAAACTTTAATTGGACATAAATTGACGGTGCATAATTGCGCGTAGCTGTTTGAGGGTCCATGTCATTGGTCCGACAGCCCATTAGTTCGACAGCCCATTAGTCCGACTGTCTGCGCTGCTGAACGGCTCGCAGCGGGCGTATGGTGCCCCGCGACCGGCTCTGGGTCAGCTGGGAAAGGCTTGAGGCGGAGCAGGCTCACGGCTTATGTGTTTGTCACTTTCTTTTTCATTTTAACCCACACCATGATCTTTTCCTGACCCTAACCAAGTGGTTTTTGTGCCTAAACCTAACCAGACCTTAACCACAGGGCATCATGATGATTTCAGAACGGACTTCGGAACAATGAGTTTAATATGGTCGGAACAATGGGCTGTTCCCGCTGTTTGGCTACTCGATACTGGACCAGTGTCTGAAAACATCAGATGTCTGTGGAGTGATGAGGAGACTGTGACACTCAGGCTGTTCTCGTGCAGTTTGTACATTTTCCCATGAAAAGTAATGTGACAAAATTTGTACATTTCCCACATAATAATGAGCCAATAATTCGTGCATAACCCAAATATTTTGGAAGGCTGTGATCATGTGACCAATGCACTGACGGGAACACGACAGAGGCGGTCCAAGCTGTCCAGTTAGGGGACAGGTGAGGTGGTGAATGGGTCACAAAACACAGGACTTTCCCCTGGAGAATTCAAAATTGTGTTAACTTTCTTTTCCTAAACCTAACTACAGTCACTTTACGTTAATTTTGTAACGTTATTTGATGATACGTTGAACCAAAGGAGGCTGGTAGCGAGTTGAAGCTTTAAAATCTAAAACGTGAAGTTTGTACGTACACACAGTTCAGCTTTAGACTTTATTCTGATGCTGAACTGACACAAACACCAGCGACATGTGACACTTTTTATCTTGTGCTTCTAAAGTTATGTGTCTTTGCGGACACATAAGGAATTGTTAATTTGCCATATTTCTTAAAGGGAGTTTGCCGTTATATTTTTCAGCAGGAGCAGAATGGGAAATAATCTCAAAAGGAGTCTTGCTCTAGTCTTGCAGACAGTGACCCTGCGCCATCTTCAGCCTGTTCTCAAACAAACTCCGGACTTTCACCTGGAAGCCCCCTGCCCGGTTCCCGTGTGAATTTTAAGCCAAATCATGATGTTTTTTTTCTAAAGCCAACATGGTTTTGGAACTCAACCTCAAAGAGTTTATGAATGTAATGAGTAGAAAGTGTATTTTGCCCTACTTGCCTGTCGTCTTTCAAACATACTAGATTCAAACATGATTTCAGCTAGCTGGCAACATGGAGGGAGAGACGGAACATGATGGAAAACATAAATGTATGTGATGGCAAACAAAACGTTGTCGCACATGGTGCATATTAGAGCTACGTTACACCGACAGCTACAGAAAACATTATGTGGATCATCAGTGAACGATTAGTGTAACGATTTCATTACACAAAACAAATCACGTGAATTTTTCGAAGACTTTCAATGATTTTTACTTGATTGCGAAATTCCATGACTTTTCCAGGTTTTCCATGACCGTGGGAACTCTGCACAGTGCGTGTAAAAGGTATAAACTGACACGCCATCTGTAAACATCCAAAACAGACGCAGGAGGGTACCTATGGCATCATGTTTTGACATGTATGTCCACCGACAGAGCGACCGTGTTCGACAAAAGTCAGGTTGTCTTTAAATGTGAGAGGGTGTCAGACTTTAAAGTCTTCAGCATTAGACACACCAGAATAATCCTTAACTCTAAACTTTAAAACAGAACACGACTTCAGCTCTCACAATGTACACTATATATATCTCCTGTTTTTTTCTTATGAAGCACTTTCACCCAAAGCTCTGCACAGGTTGCCTCTTATTCACTCACACACACACACACACACACACACACACACACTGGGACAACTCAAAACCACATGTGCATGCAGCACACACACCTGCACAGGATCTTGGACAGTCACAACTGTAATATCACCATCTTCAGTAACAACATCCTCTCAAATACACTGATGTGACTCTGTGTGTGTGTGTGTGTGTGTGTGTGTGTGTGTGTGTGTGTGTGTGTATATTTGGGACTCACATCTGTCTCGGTGGCAGTCGCTCCTGAAATGGGTCATGACAAGAGAAGAAGAAGAAGAGGAGGAGGAGGAGGAGGAGGAGGAGAGAGATAAAACCTGACGACTGAGAGTGTCTGACTGATGATGCTTCCCTCACTGAGACAGGGAGAGAGGTGACCGCTGAGTATGGCAGTGGGTCGTACCATCTAACACTCCACTGAGAGGGGTGGAGGAGGGATGACCAGTTCATTTATCTGGTGAGAAGGGGGGGTGGGGTGGGGGGGGCAGTCTGGAGGAGAGACAGAGATGGGACAGCACTGATGGAGGAGCTGTGAAGGAGGTAAAGTGGAATCAGTCAAATGGAGAACAGAAGGTAAAACAACACTGAGCTCAAGTTTATCATGTTTTTCTAGTAACCCTGCACATTCAAAGTGATGCTGAATATTTGTCCTGTGGAGATGCTGCGCCCCCTAGTGGATCATAATGTGGTTGTTTAAAGTGTAACAAATTAAACTGCATGTTTTTGTCTGCTGTAGCACACTCACTGGTCACTTTATTAGGTACACCTTGCTAATACCAGGTTGGATCCCCTTTGTCTTCACAACTGCCTTAATTCTTCATTGCATTCAACAAGGTGCTGGAACAACACATTCTCACTCGTCTCGACCTCGTCACATATGGATATCGTTTGCTCATGGACTTTCCACGTCTACATACGATGTGCAACGTACCTTGTTCTGGGACGCCGTGTCAACTTCAGCCTGTTACATGCATTGTCTTCTTTCAAAATTCTGTTTTCACAGGAAATGTAATGTTTACATGCAGTCTCTTAAATAAACACACTACATCGGTACAACACTGACAATTGATGTCTTTTCCTTAAACAACAAACACACATGGTCGGGTTTAGGCAACAAAAGCACGTGGTTAGATTTAGGAAAAGGGAAGAGGGTTTGGCTTTAGAATCTTACGGGACACGAACACCGCTCTCTCAGGTGAAAGACAGCGCCTGGGCAGTGACTTGTGACGTCAGAAACCAACGGAAAAAGGCGTCCTTTAACGTCAGATATGCAGCTGGTTGCAAGTATAGTTTTACAGTGTTTGGTGGCGTCAGAGGGAAGCGTAGCGGGACAAGGGCGAAAGTCAAAGCGGCAAAAGTCCAAGTAGGGTGGGTGGGAGGCTCCAACAAACACAGACTTTCAACCAAGAGAGTGGTGTTTGTGTCCATAAGATTCCAAAGCCAAAAACCCTGTTCTTTTTTCCTAAAACTAACCATGTGTGTTAAAGGACAGAAAACATCAAGTCACAGTGTTGAACCAACGTAGTGTGTTTATTTTGAGAGAGACTGTACGTTAAATTTCCCGTGTAAACTGAAGTGTATTCAGTACGTATGTACGTACCTTGGACGTCATACGTCAATATGTGACGAGGTCGCAGTGAGAATGAGTTGGCAGTGTACATTTCTGCAAACAGATGATATGTTACATTTGTATGTAGATACTTTGAAACTTTACGTTTCATCAATGCTGTGGTTAAGGTGTGGTTAAGTTTAGGCACGATAACCAAAGTGGCAACCTGTGGGACTGAAATATGAAGCCAATATGGATGTGCCAAAAACTGCAGTTCCTCTAATGGCCACTTGGGGGTGACTCCAAGAGTGAGCCAAACCCCATAGACCCCCATGTTAAATAACTACAGCACAAATAAACATGTTTACAGCCTGGTACAAAAACAGTTCTGGTCTCTATGGCTAATTTCAACATTCATGACGACTGTACAGGAGCTGAATCTTTAGAATAATTGAGGGACCGGTTCACTGACTCTGTCTCTGCTCTCCTGCTGGAGCTCAGCCTGTCAGCTGCTGTCAATCAAATACAGTATTCCTGAGATTTACCCCAAATCTTTTTTCTTGCTTTAATAATTATAAACTATTGACAATACATTTGAAATAACACTGGTGTTACTTTTGGCTGCAAAAACGGGGATGTGTAAATGAGATTTACGTTGGACTTTAATGAGAAGATGAAACACTAAATTCACTTTTTTGAGTTAAGCTGCAGCCATTTTACAACACGCTCTACTGATCCTGGTTTCGTTTTATTGAGAAACACTTATGTTGCAATGAAGTGTTTATCTTTTTTTCCAGAGAAAAGAAAAAGAGTAGTTCAGTCCATTTGATCTCCCAAAAATCTATAAAATATCTGACATACTGCAGGTGTAGGAAGTAGTGTATGTCGGCGTTCAGATGCATCATTTAAATGTGTGACGGAGGAACATGTTCACATTAAAACAGGATGTTACTCTTGAATTGAAAAGACTTCATTTCAATTCTGCACACAGAACAGATCGTGCCACTCGACCTGGAACCCGTTCCAGCAAATTAGCAACATGCTAGCTGCAATTTACAACATGACATAATTTCCTGTGCTGTTCATTTTGACTAGTTTCACTAATGAAAACCAATTATGTCAGACTTGCATTAGCATGCGAGAGTCCTCACGAATGTATCTGCAATTTGCGAGCAGCAGTCTTTTGTGAAATGTGACAATTCCACCATTTGCAATCTGCATGTGAGTAAATCGCTTTTGTGAAACGGCCCCTGAACTGACAACTTTTTTGGCAAGTAAATAAAGTACCATGCACCAATAATGTATCAATCAATCAATTTTATTTATAAAGCCCAATATCACAAATCACAATTTGCCTCACAGGGCTTTACAGCATACGACATCCCTCTGTCCTTATGACCCTCACAGCTGATCAGGAAAAACTCCCCAAAAAAACCCTTTAACAGGGAAAAAACGGTAGAAACCTCAGGAAGAGCAACTGAGGAGGGATCCCTCTTCCAGGACGGACAGACGTGCAATAGATGTCGTACAGAACAGATCAGCATAATAAATTAACAGTAATCCGTATGACACAATGAGACAGAGAGAGAGAGAGATGCAGGTAATGACAGTAGCTTACAACAACATTATTGAAAGTAATATGTGAACATATATTGTACATAATACTTTTGTTATTGCTGGATTCAAATGAAGAACTGTTTCTGCCAACAATTAAAAGTTGTGAAAAGATTACAGTGAAGTTGATAGCTGCAGTTTGCATGAGTGAAACCAGCATAACTTTGTTTGTTTAATTCCAATTTCTGGTTCAAAAATTGTAGAGCTCAGCATGGACTCTACCTGCTGCTGTCTGATCATCATCCAGGGAGAGAACAGCAGATGTCGTGGCAGAACTGCCACGACATCTGCTGCTCCATTTAAGTGGGTTTCCCTGCTGCTCGGTAACAAACGGCACATCGGCACGGCCAACTGGAAAATAAAATGCTGAGGCAGTGATGTTCCAGCAGCAGACAGTTGGTCCTCTGCAGCTTCAGATACTGTACAACCTGCTACATGTTTAGATTCTGGATATTATTTAAGCAGTGATGGACCTCCGTGCTGGCTACTCACTGTACAGTGCTTTAGATTATTTGCATGAGGGCTGTAAATCTCACCTGCCTCTGCTGGCAGTACTTAGAGCTTCGTCAAGATTTCAGATGAACACAATGGTGAGTGTTTGTTGGTGGGAGGCCAGGAAGTAGCACCTGGTTGGTTGGAGTATTGCACATTGGAGGGCACCTGGGGGAGAGAAAGGCTCTCCATTCACAGGTGGGCCCCTGTTTTCACAGAGGGGACTCTTCCTGTCTCCACGCTACTGAAGTGCTCATCTAACACAAGCTGAAAGTGCTCTGAACTCAAGTACAGTGTGTGTGTGTGCGTCCTGCTGCTATGAGCCCAGATATCTGTGCTGTTAATTAGCTTGCACCTCGTGCAGCAAAGCTCCATCTTTTTCCATCTCTTCTGACACAGTAGATAAAAGTTTCATCAGGTCTGCTGCTATAACCTCAAGAAAAAACACAGATAGTTCAAACAAAAACGAAACTATCTTTTATTCAGAGTTTTCCTACCTGCGTGACTGTTGGCTTAGTTTACCTGAGACAGAGCAGGAGAGTGAAAGACAGGAGTGAGATGTGAGACGAAAGACACTGGAAGCAATTGATTTATTTACTTTCTTACTGACAGCTGGATGAGACGATCAACACCACACACCTGCCCTCTGCCCTCTGACTAGATACGTGTCCTTTTTTCAAGTCGCGGCTGATGGTTGTACATTTACTACATTTCTGTTTACAGCTCAGTCATTGTGCAGTTACTGAACACCATTAATGTATATTCTGTATTTTATGTTGTGATTCAATGAGCACTGTTGTTTTATTGCAAACATCTGCTTTATATACACAGATATAATCATCAATAAAATGTTTCTGCTGATTTTTTGTTTTTAAATATGATATTTTGATGCTGTGAGCAACACAATGAAATTCCTTCCATCTCCATTTTCTCTGTCTAAATTTGGACAAATCAAACTAAAACTATCTGCATGAACTGACACTTTAAAAATACGATCTTCTGGTGTCAGGCTTTTAAACACAAGCTCTGGTTGTTAAACTGTGATCCATGTCAGTTCAGTCTGAGATTTAAAACTCTTCACGGCAGATTTCTCTGAATACTGACGGAGAGAATAAATGATACGTTTACCTCCAGAATTGGGCAAGCTTTGATTGGTTGATAAAAGTTTAATCAGTGTTGATAAATTGACCCGAGCAACCAGCCATCATCCAACTCTGTTTTAATTACAAAATCCATTAAATGATTTCATTTTAATTAAAGCTGTCCTATCTAATTACGATATGATGATGAGGAGAGCCGGGGGCGTCTCCTGGGCTGCTTTATTTATCTCACAGTTAACCTCCGTCAGCAGCCTGAGAGCAGCCTCCCAGCATGCATTTCAATGAGGGTCAGTGGCCCACACACACACACACACACACACACACACACACACAGGGCCATAAACAGGTTTAAACCTATGATTCTTTGATCGGTAATTAACTAATAAATTCTATAATAATAATTCAAACACTATTGGATTTTTTTTCTACAGCCACCGTCTCTTGCTGTAAATACAGATTAATATAAATAATAAATGTGTATATATCAAAATGACGTTGGCATAAGACATTTGGAAGACACTGGACTCTGGTTACTTAAAGATAAAACTTCATCTGTTGTCAGTTTTCTACATTAATGATGTTGGCATTAGACGTTGACGTCTAGACGTTGGTGGGCGTCACAGCCTAAATTCAACCAAATATCAGCCGGCGAACATGAGAGACATCATGACAGACACTGTTTCAAAATCAAACTACAAAAAACAAACAACAACAAAAAACAGCAGAGAAATTAAAAAGGTGCATTTAGCCAAATTATGCCAAATATCAGGGTTGTGTTTTTATGGATGAATAAATATAAACTGACCAATAGGACGATCTACCTGGAGCCAAGGAGTTGAACCATCAGTCACGTTGCCGTGGTAACCACCTGCTGCAGTATGATGGACATGCATTCTGCTCTCTACACAAAACAGCGCTGCTTGGTTTAATCCAACTGTCACTGTCCCAGCTGCTAATCCCTCCGCTTAATGGAGACACACACACACACACACACACACACACAAATATGAGCAGGGGGACGACATTTTGGGCCCCTCATCCACACACGGGGGGAATCCCTGTTAAGTCTTCCTGCGAATAAAATCCAGTCAATCATATTTCCAGATGTATTTTGTTTTCTTATTTTAAAAGCTGAGGTGGTCACATGTGTCCTGGGCCAAAAAAAATCCCTCCAATGACTGATTAATGAGAAGTCAAATCAAACATTGATTGAGGAAATTACTGTGAGGTTTTAAATCACAAGATCAAATCAGGAGTCAACAAAAATGTTTTTTCTTTGTTTATTCATCAGTCTTGAGGCTATTAATAAATATTGTGTGCTGAGCTGAAACAGTGTGAAGACTATATGGCTGTCAACTGTCATAACCAGTTTATGCAATGTGAAGACTGTTCAGAGACCCAGGGTGCAGAAATATTTTTCTCCTCACCAAACTTTGGTGGCAGACGGCAAGTTGAAATTTGTTTTAATTCTAAAATGACATTTATTCACCTGTATTGTCAGTGACAGAAGTCAGTAAGTTCATTATTGTACGTGATACAATTTAAAAGTCAACTGTAGACCTTTTCATGGGCCCCTTGGCCTTTGACCCCCTCATGGCAGCCCGTCTCTATTCAACAATAATTCAGAGGGAAATCTTTATAGCAAAACATTTACTTGACAGACACGCTCACTTATAGATTCAGATTTTACACACAGAGCTGATGACGATCTTACAAAGTGGTTAAAACCAGCTCCACCTGTAAGATGAAGACATTGATGCATCAGTGAGAATAATTCAGTAATTTATTATAAAAAGTACTTTGAGTATATTTTCCTGATTATAGTCACATACATTTACTTAAAGGAATATTTCACCCACTAATTACCATTTATATTTCAGTTATTCATGCGGTGTTACCTTAAAGTCCTAACACTTTTTCTCACATGCCTTCAGTGAACAAAGAATCCAAACACCTGCCTGTGTATGTGTGTGTGTGTGTGTGTGTGTGTGTGTGCCCATCACTTTCAGCCTGCGCTCTACTTTTGTTTGTTTTATATTGTTTTATTTTGTTTGGATGTATTTGGTTGGTCTTTGTGTTTATTGTATGTCTCTGTATCTGTTTTCACTCTGTTATCACCGCAGTACACAATTAAAAAAAAAAAAGAATCCAAAAACCAGCAAACATTGTTGATTAGTTGAAGTCAATGGGGACCACGTTTATCAACAGCTAAACTATATCAAAACATCCATGAACAAAGTGGAGCAGTTTAATCCAGGTCTCATTTATCCTGTCATTCGCTCAGTACTTCTGAAACACGGTGCATTACCTTGCTGCTGTTACATGTGGTCCACAGTGACTTTAATTAATCAACAACGTTTGCTGTGTTTGGATTCTTTGTTCACCAGAGACATACCATCAAAACCTTTAAGAATTCGCAGTAACACAGCAGAGTAACTGTCATTTCTCAGAGGGCACCGTGCTTTCCCTGTGGCAGCTCCTAAAACGTGGAACGATCTGCCTCTGCACATCAGACAGGCGTCTTCTCTGTCTATTTTTAAATCTCTTCTTAAAACCCATCTCTTCTCCCTGGCCTTTGACACCCTGTAAGACGTTGATTTTATTTTGTTTTATTGTTTGTTTTATTGTATTTTATTATTTGTTTTTATTGTATAGTTGTTATTTTTTTACAAATGTTTTATGTCTTGTGCGAGCTGTTTTGTCTTTTATTTATTGTCTTTTATTTTTTCTTCTGTACAGCACGTACTCTGTGGTTGTTTTAAAGTGCTTTACAAATAAAGTTGGATTGGATTTCTGGGTGAAATATTCCTTTACATTACATTTTAATGGAGTATTTTTACACTGTTGTACTACTTTGGTTAAGGGTTGAAATAGTTTTTCCATCACTACACATATTAGACTACAGGACAGGTTTTTTTGTAAGGGACTGTTCATTACTTATGAGATGGGTGGAGGCACTGCAAATCATTTTTTAAGCATTGGGGAAGCTTTTAGATGTGGTTTAAGCGAGGAGCACTCAGCCTTAATTGGTTGCATTTCATGGACGTGTTTTCTTTAAAAATCTCCAAAATCAGACCATTTATCATCTGCAGAAACTGTGACACATGATTATTTACAGTGGAGGGAGAGTCATGCATTTCCCTGCTCACTCAGGAAGGCTCAAGGGAATCTAAAACAAAGTAAAAAGTATTGACCCTTCTTGTGAAATATGTCATCACACACCTACCATGTATGCACATATGTTTTGGTCATGTACTGGTACACGGCTGCGTAATTACTGGACTGCGATTTTCATTACTTTGTCGGAGGTCACTGGGACACTCATGGAGCCTGATGCCATTATGGATCTGTTGTCTAGACGACGTCTAATGCTAATGAGACGGAATTCACCAACACTGCCTTCACACACTTGATAACTGGATAAAAGAGACTCTCAGTCATTTACAACTTGAGAAAATCTGACACACGTTGAGAGGCTCTCCCAGGAAATCTTAAAAGATGTGGCGGCTGTTTTTTGCTTGTGTGAAGAAAATGAGCTTTCCAGCTATCCCTGACTGAATATTGTCTATTTTTGAATCAATATCTTAACACTGACCCTGACTGTAAGGGCATGATTATTGTTTACCATCATAAGTGAAATATGACCAGGATGAATGGTTTGTTTCTGTGTAGGTAAGTCTTGTGTTTTTGGTTTGTTTGTTTGTTTTCTTTCGTACTTCACTACAATTACATCACACTGTCATTCACAAGTGCTTCAACACTACTGTGTGTAAAAAAAAAATCAATAAACAAAGTTCATAAAAAAAGTCCCTCTGTCCTAAATAAAAGACCGTCCCTAAAATCTTTCTGTTCATCACAGTTTTCTATTTTTGCAGAAGCAACAATAAAACAATACAAACAAACAAAGAGAGACAAAGAAAACCTGAGTTTATGTTTCTGTGTGAAAGACAAAGCCTTCCAGCTCAGCTCTCTGTCTTCATGTGGTTTTTCACAGATCAAAGCTTCGTGTTGTAATTAGTAACTTCACCAACATAAATATTCATTTTCTCTAAATGCGGCTCGGCCACATGTGAAGAAATATTTCTGACAGGACTTTCTTTGGATCCAAACTCCAGCTGCACGTTTGGGAAAAGCCAGAAATGTATTTATGCAGCACCAAGGTTGAAATGAAAAACTGAAGCGCCACCTGGTGGACGACAGGTTCACTGCACCAATATGTGATGAATCTCACGCATCAATCTGAAGCCTTTATGCATCATGTTCAACCATCATCTGTTTTAAACTACTGTGAGGAAAATGTGACACAAGAACTGACTCAGGATCTCAGCTCTGCAGCACCTATTTATATGTTTTTATTTCTATTAATGTTGCATTTGTTATGAAACAAATTCACCCCACCACAGTGATTATCAGCTTTTATGAAAACCATGTTTTAATCCTGATCTCTCCAAAGATGATGCATCTTAAAGTTACAGGTAAATATAAAAACTGTTGGGTAAGTGCCTCCTCGACTCAAAATTAGTTTGGTTGAAGTTCTCTTTGAACAAGGATACATGGAGACACAGAAATCAGATGATAACACTGAGACAGTCTCTTTTTTATCTGTAACCACTTATCCTGTTGGGGGGCTGGAGCCGAGGTGACACCGGGTGAGAGGCAGGGTTCACCCTGGACAGGTCACCAGACTATCACAGGACTGACACATAGAGACAGACAACCATTCACACTCACATTCACACCTACGGACAATTTAGAGTCACCAATTAACCTGCATGTCTTTGGACTGTGGGAGGAAGCTGGAGCACCTGGAGGAAACCCACACTGACACAGGGAGAACATGTCAGAGCACCTGGAGGAAACCCACGCTGACACAGGGAGAACATGTCAGAGCACCTGGAGGAAACCCACGCTGACACAGGGAGAACATGTCAGAGCACCTGGAGGAAACCCACGCTGACACAGGGAGAACATGTGGGAGCACCTGGAGGAAACCCACGCTGACACAGGGAGAACATGTGGGAGCACCTGGAGGAAACCCACGCTGACACAGGGAGAACATGTCGGAGCACCTGGAGGAAACCCACGCTGACACAAGGAGAACATGTGGGAGCACCTGGAGGAAACCCACGCTGACACAAGGAGAACATGTGGGAGCACCTGGAGGAAACCCACACTGACACAGGGAGAACATGTCAGAGCACCTGGAGGAAACCCACGCTGACACAGGGAGAACATGTGGGAGCACCTGGAGGAAACCCACGCTGACACAGGGAGAACATGTGGGAGCACCTGGAGGAAACCCACACTGACACAGGGAGAACATGTCGGAGCACCTGGAGGAAACCCACCCTGACACGGGGAGAACATGTCAGAGCACCTGGAGGAAACCCACGCTGACACAGGGAGAACATGTCAGAGCACCTAGAGGAAACCCACGCTGACACAGGGAGAACATGTCGGAGCACCTGGAGGAAACCCACCCTGACACAGGGAGAACATGTCGGAGCACCTGGAGGAAACCCACGCTGACACAGGGAGAACATTTCGGAGCACCTGGAGGAAACCCACGCTGACACAGGGAGAACATGTCAGAGCACCTAGAGGAAACCCACGCTGACACAGGGAGAACATGTCGGAGCACCTGGAGGAAACCCACCCTGACACGGGGAGAACATGTCGGAGCACCTGGAGGAAACCCACACTGACACGGGGAGAACATGTCGGAGCACCTGGAGGAAACCCACCCTGACACGGGGAGAACATGTCGGAGCACCTGGAGGAAACCCACGCTGACACAGGGAGAACATGTCGGAGCACCTGGAGGAAACCCACCCTGACACGGGGAGAACATGTCGGAGCACCTGGAGGAAACCCACACTGACACAGGGAGAACATGTCAGAGCACCTGGAGGAAACCCACGCTGACACAGGGAGAACATGTCAGAGCACCTGGAGGAAACCCACGCTGACACAGGGAGAACATGTCGGAGCACCTGGAGGAAACCCACCCTGACACGGGGAGAACATGTCGGAGCACCTGGAGGAAACCCACGCTGACACAGGGAGAACATGTCAGAGCACCTGGAGGAAACCCACGCTGACACAGGGAGAACATGTCAGAGCACCTGGAGGAAACCCACGCTGACACAGGGAGAACATGTCAGAGCACCTGGAGGAAACCCACACTGACACAGGGAGAACATGTGGGAGCACCTGGAGGAAACCCACGCTGACACAGGGAGAACATGTCGGAGCACCTGGAGGAAACCCACGCTGACACAGGGAGAACATGTCAGAGCACCTGGAGGAAACCCACACTGACACGGGGAGAACATGTCGGAGCACCTGGAGGAAACCCAGGCTGACACAGGGAGAACATGTGGGAGCACCTGGAGGAAACCCATGCTGACACAGGGAGAACATGTCAGAGCACCTGGAGGAAACCCACACTGACACAGGGAGAACATGTCAGAGCACCTGGAGGAAACCCATGCTGACACAGGGAGAACATGTCAGAGCACCTGGAGGAAACCCACACTGACACAGGGAGAACATGTCAGAGCACCTGGAGGAAACCCACGCTGACACAGGGAGAACATGTCAGAGCACCTGGAGGAAACCCACGCTGACACAGGGAGAACATGTCAGAGCACCTGGAGGAAACCCACACTGACACAGGGAGAACATGTCAGAGCACCTGGAGGAAACCCACACTGACACAGGGAGAACATGTCAGAGCACCTGGAGGAAACCCACCCTGACACAGGGAGAACATGTCAGAGCACCTGGAGGAAACCCACACTGACACAGGGAGAACATGTCAGAGCACCTGGAGGAAACCCACACTGACACAGGGAGAACATGTGGGAGCACCTGGAGGAAACCCACGCTGACACAGGGAGAACATGTCGGAGCACCTGGAGGAAACCCACGCTGACACAGGGAGAACATGTCGGAGCACCTGGAGGAAACCCACGCTTGTTTTCATGTCTTGTCTGTTTTAATTATTGACACGTAAAGCACTTTATAAATAAGGATTATTATTATTATTATTAGGATTTAGGGGGATTTACTGGCAGAATGGAATATAATGTAATCAGTGTGTTTTCTTTAGTGTTTAAACAACTGAAAATATGAATGGTTATGTTTTCGTTACCTCAGAATGAGCTGCTTATATCTACACAGGGAGCAGGTCCTTATCTATGGAGATCAGCATGTTGCACTGCTGTGTTTCTACAGTAGCCCAAAATGGACAAACCAAACACTGGCTCTAGATAGACATTTGCTTTTTCACGTTGGCCCAGTGGTTGGCCTTCTGCAGCAAGCAGTGTCTGGAAAACACAGATTTTTTAACATGAACTGCTTTATACAGTGTTTGTACTGGGTTAAATCAGCACGTCTGTTTGTCTTGGAGAGGAAGAGACCTGTGTTAATCTTCCTCTAAAAACCTCCTGAGCATCTGGATCTCAAGTTATCAGAGGAAAAAAGGCAAGCAAATACATATATATATATATATGTACACTTTATTAATCCCCCTGAGCGGTTGGGGGGTTCAGTGCCTTGCTCAAGGGCACCTCGACAGTGCCCAGGAGGTGAACTGGCACCTCTCCAGCCACCAGTCCACGCTCCATATATTTTGTCCGAATGGGGACTTGAACCGGCGACCCTCTGGTTCCCAAGCCAAGTCCCTATGGACTGAGCTACTGCCGCTCCCTGGTGCTGGGTTAGAGGCACGTCCGTGAGAAACACTGATTTGTAACATGAAACATCTTTATTCAGTGTTTTTACTGGTTTAAATCAGCGGGGTCTCATTTATAAACACTGCGTACGCATAAACGCAAAAGTTGTGATGTATAAAGACAGACTTGATGGACAAACTTTGACCCATGCTTCTAAACGTTTGAAGACAGGAAAGTTGCGGCGCAGACGGTGAGGTGGAGCCTGACTGTAGGAATTGTCGAATACTTTTTGGCATACACCATTTTCAGATTTTGTCCGTACATACATTTTTTAGTATGGATCCTACACACTGTTGTATAAATGAGACCTGGTCAGTTTGTCTTCCTGGTAAAAACCTCCCAAACAATGAACACTGAAGAATTTCTAACCTGGACAAGTTTCAGCTGGTTGCAATCTCACCACTAGACGCCACTGACTCTCCCCAAATCTTACACACTGAAATCTGAAAAACAAACTCTGGCTTGTTTCGTATGAGTCAGAATCATCTGACGACATCATACAAGATAGCGTAACAGTCACATTGTGAAACTTACTTAATACTTTAAGTACATTTTTCTGATTAAACTCACATAGTGTCACTGAAGGAGCATTTTCAGTGCAGGACTTTTACTTGTAACAGAGTATTTGTTTAAGTAGTTTAACTGAAAGACCTGCATGTTTCATGAAAGTTCTTTGTTCCATTACACTTTGATATTGTTGCATACATCTTATCAAACTCAAGAGTCTTCAGTGACATTCAAGGTCTTGTTTTTCAGTACATTCAAAACCACCACTTTATTTGCTTCTTTCAATTCACAAACTTCTAAAGATTTAAAATACATTCCTATAGGAAATTACAGTGTGCGTTCATACTCATTATCATACTTTATATATGACTTTATATGAGGGGTGCTTTCAGGGTCTCTTTCTAATGTTTCCTCCTGCAGCTCTCCCTCTCTCTCTCTCAATCTCTCTCTCTCTGCTGGGGGATAATCCAGGCGGCTCTATCAGCAGATATGGCTGCCCTGTCATTACAGAGCCACACCACATTATCCTGCAAGACAGCAGGTTTGGGGTTATGAAAAAAGAAAAAAAAAAAGCTGCTGTAATTGGAGCACGAGTCACATTCCTGAGCTGGTGAGTGAATCTGAAATAGTCACCAGGACGAAGCTGCTTTGAGTGGGTGAAGATTAAAAGACGCCACCAGCAGCTGACTTCTAATTTGAGAGTCTATTTCTGGGGATGCTGATGGATCAAAAAAGTGAGAGTGTGTTCCAGATGTGGGAGTCGCTCCCCTCCTCCTCCTCCTCCTCCTCCTCCTCCTCCTATGACAGGGTGGAGGGGTGGGAGTGAGTGGAGGAGAAATTTGGCAAGTGCCCTCGAAAAGACACAGAAGTAGAGGAGATAACTTAGTTTTGGAGCTGCAGCAGAAGAGTTGAGTAAAGACACAAGAGGTTCATCAGGACGAGGATGGAGGTTTTGTTCAGGATGAAGATGGTCTGGGTTGTTCTGATGATGCTGTGTCTTCATCACATGTCCTGTTCTTCTGCTCAGGTGAGTCCAGGTGACTCTGACGACATGTGATTGGACTCATGTTACTGAGGTTTATTTCACTCACAGAGGCAGGATGTCCATCTTCGTCTCAATTAAGTTGATTACTGAGTCCTAACAGGCAGAACTCTCAACTCACAATACTTCTAATGTAGTAGATTAATACTCAGGTTAGAAGAGTTGGCAAAACTATGAGAATTTTTATTCTATTTTATTTTATTTTTGTAATTTTTTGTAAATATTGTGTAAAATTTTTGCTGTTTCTTTTATGAAATGTTTGATATTTCCACTTAAATCATTTTAATGGAACAATATGAGCATGAAACATGGTTGAACTGTTCAAAACTCAAAAGTCCACATTAATAACCTGATCTAAGTAAAAGCATAAAAATATTACCGTAAAAATATACTTTAAGTACAAAAATGACAAATATTTTCAAATTGTATTTAAGTAGTGTACTGTACTTAAAATGTACTTCGTTGGGACACAGTAAAGTCTGAGACAAGATGTGTTTGGTCAAATCCTTTTAAAAGTGTAATTAATTCAGTCTGTCCAAGTCAATTAAGAATAAACTTCTATTCACAACAGACTGAGAGAGGTAAAAAAGAAAACTTAATTTTTTTTTCTTACACTGATGATTCTCAAAGGCAATTTCATTTGTAATTTTTCATTAGATTTTATTTTTAATTGTCCGTCTGAACCAGAAAAATCTAGAAAATTATATTTTTGCTCAGTTTTCTGTGTTAGATAAATGCCAAATAAAAACAACATAATAAATAAATAAATTTAAATGTGTATAAAAGTTTAAAGCTCCAAGAAGTTCCTTTAAAAAAACTTTAGTGGGCCTTTATTTTATTTTACCATCATATTATATTAAATACGTTTTCAGTAGAGCAACTTTTACCAGCTGATGAAAAGTATGTTAAAGGTATGGGATCACTTTAGGGACAAAAAGCTAAGTTGGTTTTTACAACATGTTGTGGAGCCAAACAAATTAAATACAAAACAATTAATGGATGTATATTGATTTCAGATATTTGTGACAAATTGAGAGAAAATTGTTCAATGAAAGGACAAACTTATATTTAAATATTTGTTTTTCAAAATAGCCAACACAGTATCTTAAACCCTTTAAATTAATTAATTAATTAAGTAATCTAAAAGTAATCACGTTGTGAGTGGCGTCAGGATGCCCTTAAGTTCATGATGATAGATGGAATTAAATAAGTACTAACAGGGTATTTGGTGTCTCAAAGTTAGTTTGTTTTATTTTGAAATGTGGGCTTTATTTTAAATTAGTTTTAGTTCATCTCCGCTGTGAGGGTCATAAGGACAGAGGGATGTCGTATGCTGTAAAGCCCTGTGAGGCAAATTGTGATTTGTGATATTGGGCTTTATAAATAAAATTGATTGATTGATTGTTTTAATGTTAAATATGTGCAGCAAGTGTCAAAACTAAAACACTGAACTAAACTAAAATTAGATTCACTTCAATATAGCTTCTGTTAATGCTGGAGTAAGTTCATTAATTCATTTCCTCATGTGTTATACCGTCCCTGAATGTCTGGTCAGTGCGCTCAAACATGCTGAACTCAGGCTCACCCTCCTCTGTATAAGCACCACTGGGTCACTGCCTGTAACAAACCACAGACACACAAACCTGGAGCCTCTCTGCGTTGTGTTATTGTGAGAGCGGCGGTTTGAGCCGTCAGCTGGAGGTCAGCAGCTGGCTCAGGTCCAATTTTCACCCAGATGTTACTGCAGCCGCTATGAAAACCTCACCTCTATGTATAGATGTCACACCTGGAGCACACTGCAGACTGGAGACACACTGCAGACTGGAGACACACACTGCAGACTGGAGACACTGTAGACTGGAGCACACTGCAGACTGGAGACACTGTAGACTGGAGACACTGTAGACTGGAGACACTGTAGACTGGAGACACTGCAGACTGGAGACACTGTAGACTGGAGACACTGTAGACTGGAGACACTGCAGACTGGAGACACTGTAGACTGGAGACACTGCAGACTGGAGACACTGTAGACTGGAGACACTGTAGACTGGAGACACTGCAGACTGGAGACACTGTAGACTGGAGACACTGCAGACTGGAGACACTGTAGACTGGAGACACTGCAGACTGGAGACACTGCAGACTGGAGACACTGTAGACTGGAGACACACACTGCAGCTAGCAGCTGCAGTGTGTGTGTCTAACAAGATATGCATAAGCTACAGCATGTAGTCCAGTGTAGTTAGCACATACCACATTTTTGTTTTGTGAGGAAACCCACGCTGACACAGGGAGAACATGTCAGAGCACCTGGAGGAAACCCACGCTGACACGGGGAGAACATGTCAGAACACCTGGAGGAAACCCACGCTGACACAGGGAGAACATGTCGGAGCACCTGGAGGAAACCCACACTGACACAGGGAGAACATGTCAGAGCACCTGGAGGAAACCCACGCTGACACGGGGAGAACATGTCAGAGCACCTGGAGGAAACCCACGCTGACACGGGGAGAACATGTCAGAGCACCTGGAGGAAACCCATGCTGACACAGGGAGAACATGCAAACTCCGCACAGAGGGGCTCCCCCACCCGGGAGTGAACCAGGAACCCTCTTGCTGTGAGGCAACAGTGCTAACCACCACACCACCGTGCCACCCTCTCTTCAAAAAAAAATTGTCCAGATAACACAAAACTTTTTAGCTGTGAGACATCAGGGATAAACATCAGGATATCGTTTGTAATGTAACAACCATACCTAAAGAGGGTCACAAATCACCTGTTCCAGGGTCCTTTTCAGAATCAGAGTCTGTCCTCTAACCTCTCTTTGTCCCCGTCCACAGGAGTGTCCATCCACCCATGACCTGCTGAACTCTCTGCGGCAGGTGGAGAAGATGTTGGCGGTCCATGAGGCGTCGTACCAGCAGGGCCTCCGCTCGCTCAGGAAGAAGATGAGCGCTCTGCACAACAGCACCATGGCCATCTTCAAGGCTGGCGGTGAGACGTAACAGTTTATCCTGGTGTAGATCACCAAACAGAGGGTGGAGATACTAATTTCACCTGGGATCATTAAAGAGAAAAACATCAGACAGGTATGAGGTTGAAAAAGTTCAGAAAGTATAAGAACATCTCTATCTGCTCCCAGCAACCTGCCCCAAACCAGAGCCCCCTGCTCATGGCCGCAGACTGGGCAGAGTGTTTGGCGTCGGACATGAGGTCCACTTCCTGTGCAAGCCTGGCTACGAGCTGATTGGCCCGCGGACCCGAGTGTGTCTGGAGTCTCTGAGGTGGAGCGGCCAGCAGCCAATGTGCAGACGTAAGCACTGACACAGAACCAGCATACTGATACTGGTTCAGCTGGGTCAGCACCAGTAGTTTTATCAAGTCTTGTTTGTTTCTTTTTCAGGCTTCAACAGCACCGGAAACTCCCTGGCCTCCTTCTCTCCTGCTGCTCCTTCCTCTTCTTTCTCTGGCTCTGCAGCTCTGTCAGCATCCTCCTCCTCCTCTTCCTCCTCCTCCTTCTCCTCCTCTTCAGCATCTTCACCTTCTCCTGTCTCCTCTTTATTACCCACGTCTTCCTCCCCATTCTCCTCCATCCGTCCATCTCACTGCACTCACTTCCTGGGCTCCACCCGCTGCACCTGTGATGTGGGTTTCACCATATCAGGCCGCGACAACAACATCTGCACAGGTGAGAAATAAGAGTGTTTGTGTAACCAGTAAGACAAAATGCTGAACCAGTAGATGAAACGAGTGCCTCATATCAGGGACATGGAATACTGAAACTTCTCATGAGGATCCTGTGTGTGTTTCAGACATCGACGAGTGTCATCTGTTCCCTCTTGGTCAACCTGGCCGGCTCTGCATCCATCAGTGTGTAAACACTCCCGGCAGCTTCCACTGCTTCTGTCCAGACGGCTACGACATCTCCAGAGATGGCCGCAGATGCACAGGTCAGAGGTCAAAGGTCATCCTATCAGTCAGGGCGGGGAATGTTTAGGGACGTGTGGTAACTCTAACACCTCTGTCCTTCTGTGCTCAGACATCGACGAGTGTGAAATCCGAATGCACAACTGCACAGCAGACCAGCTGTGTGTGAACACCCACGGAGGTTTCCAGTGTGTGACGGTGGAGTGTCCGCAGATGAAAAACGCCACGTACATCAAGACGTCGCCAATGTAAGAGCATACCGTCCTGTATCACATCGTTCTGCAGTGCTACGAATCTCCACAGCTGATCTGTAGGACGTAGGAGTCAGTTCTTAAGTGAAAGTTAAAACTGTAGATATCGTACATTTCACTTACTATGAACTTATTTGATGGACAGCAATCTTTTTAGCAACCTCCATCCATCCGTCAATTTTCATTCGCTTATCTGGGGCCAGGTTGCGGGTGCCGCAGGCTGAGCAAGTACTCCACACGTCCCTTTCCCCAGCAACACTTTCCAGCTCCTCCTGGGGGACCCCAAGGTCTTCTCAGGCCTGATGAGATATATAATCTTACCAAGGTTCTCTGGGTCTCTGGGGCCTCCTACCAGTGGGACGTACCTGGAAACCTCTAACAGGTGGTACCCAGGAGGATCCTGATCAGATGTTGAACCACCTCAACTGGTCCCTTTTGACACAAAGGAGTAGCGGCTCTACTCCGAGCTCCTGCTGGATATCCGTTTGGCCACTATGTCAAATTGGCTTCAGAGTCTGGTGCTGTTCTGAGGGACCTGAAGAAGACCCACTCCATACAAAGATATAAGGCATAAGGATTCTTAGTTCCAGGTGATTACAGGCTAATAAAAACATATCATGAATATTATTCTGATTCTGCCATTATATCCCCCCAAGTCCTAAAGACTGGACTTTCAAGCTCTGTTTTTGAGACTCAAAATGTCGGTTGGATTCAAAACACTGAATTTGAAGCTGACAAGGGTTGCTCACTGTTTGCTCGCAGCCAACACATTACATGGCTTATAATTAAGAGCGAAATCACATCTCAAGGGCGCAATGAAACTGCAAGCAAAGCAAGTAGAGAAGGAATGAAAACTGGGCAGAAGAGACTAGAAAAACAAGAAAGCTTCTCACCTCAAAAGACAAAGACGCAGATAAATGACAGGGACGGTGATGGACAGAGTTTGAAAACAATGAGTTCTACCTCCATGTCTCCCACTTCCTCTCTCCACCCGACAGTTAGCACCCTTCCTCTGACAGTAAGAGTCAGACTGAGGTTTGGCCTCGGATGCCCTGGCTGAGGTTTGGCCTCAGATGCCTTGACTGAGGTTTGGCCTGAGATGCTCTGCTGAGGTTTTGTGGGCTTGAGTCAGCTGATCAGCTGATGGCGGTCGAGAGGCGTGAAACAGGAACTAAACATGTTTACCAACAGTGGTTATCGAGGTTTGATTTATTCCTACAGCTGAATCCTAATTGTATGTTTCAGCAGCGCAGCAGGGAGGTCAGTGCCGTGGCGTGCAGACTCTCTGGGGGGTATACAGGGCGAGCTTGTGACATCAGTAGAAAATAAAACTTGGAAGTGTTACTGGTTAGGACACTTACAGGCTGCTTATTAAAGATGGAAAACAAAAGGCACTGTGGCATGTAGGACCAAGACGGACGACAGTGAGAGGTCAGAGCATCATTTTGAAATTAGATTCACAGGCCCTTAAAGCAGAGCATGTGAGCAGCGTATAATTTTAGGAGACAGTGATTTGTTTGATTCAATTTTATCCCTCCATACTGTAAACAAACGTGGAGTCTCTGGAGAACTACAGCGATTCAGCAACTCTTCAATTGTGGAGGAAGAACAGATGAATAAATTTCAGCCACTCAGACCACAACAACAAACCATTGAAGATGTAAATAAAAATTTTTGCTGACTGACTTCTGCTTTTCCAGACAATTCGACTCACGAGCCAACCATCCAGTGTTATGTGATGGGAGGATTAGGATGGTCACAGTAAATCACATTCAACTGGATAAATACATGTACAGTTTATGTTGCTGAGTGCAAGCTTTTACTGGAGGTGAAGAAAGTGATGTTGATGCAATTTTTTCCCACGAGACACATTTGGCATCTAAAGAGACAACAGAGCAGTTAGCACATGGACACAGGACTGACAAAGGTATTTTTATGCCTCTGCGCCAGCCAACGCCTTTGGCTCATCAGTCTGTACGTCACATTCTTGTGAACGTAATCTCCAGAATGCGTTGAGGGAATTTCCTTTAAATATGGCACAAACGTCCACTTTGTCTCGAAGGATGAACTGATTTGACTTTGATGGTCGAAGATGAAGATCACTGTGACTTTGCATCCAGCTCATTCTCTTGAATGCTATATGTTGAAATTTGGCACAAATGTTCTCTTCAACTCAAGGATGAACTGATTAGAGTTTGGAGATCAAACATCAGAAGAGAGAGACAGACACCTTTGTTTTTAAGACAGCAGAGATTAAAGCTAGTTGTTAGAGAGATGATGTCACCAGAGCATTAGTGGATCAAATAGAAACCAACAGCACGCTGATGTATCAAAATGACTTAATGGGAGCTGTAGGGTTTTTTATGCTAACATATTAACTGTTGGTTAACTTTGCTAAAATCATGACATGCTGTTGTGGATACTCATGTATCTCAGAATGTGGACCATAAAGTCCAGGAACAGGTTTCATCTTCTCAGAAAGACAGATGAAAAACCCCGTGAGGAGCTTCACTCATTGTCTGACAGAATCTATTGGAACCATTAACTGTATTAAAGAACTGGATGTAGCTACCATGACGTCACCGTTCGGTTTGCTGACTACTGTCTGAAGCCTCTAGTTTGCATACCAAGACAGCCTACTGGCCATCACCATATTGGTTATTTACTAAGCTTACTAAGAACCCGAGAACACTATGCCCACCTATACAGCAACTTGACTGCACCTGGCTCCTGGCTAGTTATCAGATAATGCTAATGCTAGCTAGCTTGGTCAGCAAGGTGCGTCCATAACTCATGTTAACTGTGATACTAATTGAAAAAAAGCATGTAGGCTACTTACCAGAAAAAAATGAAAAGGCCAACTCCTTATGTTTTCTTCACACTACTAATGACAGTGCAACAGTGTGAGCAGGTACATTATTGCTGAGTCACCACTGAAATATTACTCAGGTGTTTGTTAGCGTGGATTAGCTGTCAAAGGCTTGTGTGTGTGTGCTACTTGCAACATTGCACCCTAACTGAACGTCATCTGAAGTTTGGATTTAGTCAGAAACATCTATACTTATGATCATTTTAACATTTCACCACCTTATTGCATCACAGCACACATAAGGCTACCATAATAGTGTCAGCTAACTAAGCTAAACAACACAGTACCATAGCTAGAAATAAAAACATTTATTTGGCTGATGCTTCACTGCAACACTGAAAAAGGCTGAGGCCAGCTCAACTTTGGTTTGTGGCACGTTACACCCATCCACAGTGACAAGTGTGTGACTAGCATGAACTGAAAACACACTGTGAACGGCCAAAGTTCTAGGACAACACCCAAAAACATGTTCATGGATATCTAAATAAAAACGCATTACAAGGTATCTATCCTAACTGAAAGGTCACCATGGTGGGGACCACGAGTTAGCTTCACCCTAAAGCTTTAACTCTAAATGGGACCATCATTTATAAAAATGAACATGGTGCTGTTTTGAAGACGACCTGAAACTAGTGACTGAAACCATAAACTGATCAGGAAAATGCTCACTGAGTGAGAAGTAGGATCATTTTCTCACTCACTTCTACACCATCTGATTTCTTTTTCCACTAGTGGCGTCGCCCCCTGCTGGCTGTTAGAAAGAATGCAGGTTTAAGGCACTTCTGCATTGGCTTCACTCCTCAGACCTGAAGGCTGCGTCCACTTCTTTTTCAGAGTATGAAAGCAAGAGTGAAAACAAATCCTAAATTAACATATTTACCCACTTTGTGTCCACAGGCGCTGTGAGAGGAACCCATGCATGCTGGGAGACAAGGCGTGCACTCAGGCACCAAACTCAATCTCCTTCCACTTCCTGTCTGTGGTGTCCAACATGTCCGCCCCCCGTGTCCTTTTCCGGGTGTCGGCAGCCCGTGTCCTGGGTGACACGCTGCGTTTCGGCCTGGCGGGTGGTCATGGGCGGGGCTATTTCAGTGTGCAGCGTTCAGGACGACAGACCGGCACCCTCCTCCTGGTGCAGCCCATCAAGGGTCCCGCCACTCTGGAGGCTGAGGTGGAAATGAGCGAGCTGGAACGCCACAACCTGCTGGGCCGCTATCTCACCAAGGTCACCCTGTTTGTTTCCCCGTACGAGTTTTAGATAAGGGATTAATGCCGGGGGGTGGTGAGGGTGGGGTTGCTGGTTAGGGTGGGGGGGTTAAGGTTCGCCAAGGTGTACCAGCATTTGGTTTCACCAGTTTACCCAGAAAAAAAGAGCCTGACGAGCTTTTACAGTCCAACTGAAATCTCGTAAGTCTTCCTTTTTAAATGAGTCTTTAAATATGTTTTTATTATTGGAGGGCAAAAAAAGTTCTTTGTAAAAATATCAGAAATATTTCTTTAGCCTCTGAGGTGGGCTGTGAAGTGTTTCTGGTGTGGTGGACCGGCCCATTCTCATTTCAAACAAATACCGCTGCGTTGTCAGTGACCTGGGCATTAGACACCGACGCACAAGGACGCCTTTTGCGGCGGTATAATACGCGCAAGGGGCAGCAGTTGTTGACACAGTGACCACCAACTGAAGTCATCCAGTCCTGGCGCTATATCAGTGGATAGCCACGTAAGAAACCAATGAACAAAGGCAACTTTCACAGCAATATGAAATGCACCGGCCAGCAGCAGTTTGTTTCTCCAGGAGCTCGCTGTTCACCTCCTGCGTGAATGTTAAACCAAACCATGATGGGTTTTTTTTTTTTAAACCTAACCACATGCTTTTGTTGCCTGAACCATCTGCGTTTTTTAGCACCAGGAAATAAACGTAACTACGAGGTGTCTGCATCTAACAAGCACAAACTGAACATTTCCTGTGAAAACTGAGATTTATTTTGAAAAGACACAATGAGCGTAACAAGCATAAATTGACATGCTGTCCTGGAACGTCAACAATCATCATCATCCTCACTGTGACCTCGTCACATGTCCACGTTTGGTCATGGACTTTCCACGTCCACATATGACGTCCAAGGTACCCTGGGTGTGTTGGTTGTTGACGTTCTGGGACGCCGTGTCAACTTCAGCCTGTTACATGCATTGTCTGTTTTCAAAATACACTTCTGTTTTCACAGGAAATGTACAGTTTGCATACAGTCTCTTTCAAAATAAAAGCACTACATCGGTACAACACCACAATTGATGTTTTTTTTCCCCATCAATAACAAACGTGGTTGGTTTTAGGAAAAAAGAACAGGGTTTGGCTTTACAGTCTTACAGGACACAAACACC
>NC_135738.1:1077500-1095000 GCF_041903045.1 Epinephelus lanceolatus | reverse complement strand
AATAAAAGCACTACGTCAGTACACAACACTGCAGATTCACTTTTTTTATCCACCAACAATAAAAGTACTTGGTTAGCTTTAGAGAAAAATGGAACAGGGTTTGACTTTACAATCCGACAGGATGTGAGGATGGCTTTGTCAAAATCCAGAACTTGGGCAATGACTTGTGGCGTCAGACACAGGCGCCCAAAGCCAATCTTTCACATCGGCATGATATGCAGCCACTTGTTGTATAGTTTCACCGAACTCGGCGTCGTCAGGGGGAAACACAGCGAGACAAGAACGAAAGTTAAGGCGACAAAAGTCCAAGTGGGGCAGGTGGGTTGTTGCCCGGTGTTTTTTCCAAACATTTAAGATTCAAACTCTCTTCAAACATAACTTCAGCTGGCGGGCATACATGAAGATACGTGACAGAAAACAAAACATCACATTGACACATTTTATGCTCTGCCATTTCTCCTCTAATCATCAGCTGTAACCTGTGACAGGCTGTTATGATACCACAACTATCACACAGTCACATATATGGAGTTTCTTCACGTAGGTTTACATCACCAAAGGTTTATGACAAAATCACTTGACAACACTGACTCCGCTGTGCTGCTGCCAGAGGAGCCGCTGAATGAGTTCCCTCTGAGCGCTAAGAGAAGTAAAACATTCAGGACGACACAGTTTATTCCACACTACTGAAGCTGCTCCTCTTTTTGGATCCACTGCAGAGTAGGTAATAATTTCACTTTCAGCCATGATTGTTGTTGCCGTGGGTAACAGTATGACGTCAGTATGTCAACAAGTCGAAATACTGCGAGTATCACGATATGAATTTTTTATATCGTATTAGAACTCGTACTGGTATTGTTGTGAACGAGATGATTTGGCACACCAGATGTGTTTTAGTATCAGGCTGTAGAGACACACACTTTGTTAGTCACAACATTCGCTGTTGGTTTGAGTCTCAACAAGAGATTTGTGACAAGAAGAAACATTTTAAAGACAGTTTTATAATAAACAGACGGGACAACAGAATAGAAACCTTGCAGACTTTATTATTATTAACAAACTGTCCAATTCTCATCTGTACAGAACAACAAAAAGAAAAGACAAAAAAGAAAAGTGGGAAAATAAATCAGATGATGAGGAGCTCCGTGGATTCAGACACAAAACATCGTTTACAAAAAGATCTTTATCATCACAAACTTAAAATCAAAAATGTTCTAGTCGTCATCGCTCGGGACGACGACAACAGCGAGGAACCAACCGGAGATCGCACTCGCAGTCCAGCATCTGTGGGCAACACACACACACACACACACATCTTCCATCACACACACACACACACACACACACACACACACACACACACACACACACACACACACACACGCCCACGTGCTCCTCTGCTGTGTGCTGCAGGGGCTTCTGGGATGTTCTGTACAGCGGGGTCCCCCGGTGGGACGGCGAGTAGGCACGCTTTGATAAACCGACGTCAGATGGAGAAAAAAAGTGAAGGCAGTTCAACGAATCAGGACGTCTCATTTACAAGCAGAGAGGGCAGCGCTCACCACACCAAGCGTCAACAGTTAGAAAAAAATGAACAGTACAGGCGGACTGCACGGTACGTAGTTTACAGTATGTCATCACTCAGTATAGTACACATGTACACATGATGGGCTCGAGCTGGGAGAGGACACGCGCTCCTTCAGTGTTTCTGAGCCGAACCTTTTAGAACATTTCCATTCCGTCTTCACACCGAGACCAAAAAGCTCGACAACACTGCGACTCTCCTACGTCCGAATACACCGAAACCTCGACCGCCTTCATCCTCCGGCATCAACCTGCAGGCTGAGCAGAGACACATCTGACGAACCAGATCCAGAGACAAGTCGCTCTGCTTTCAGACACAAGTCAAACACCAGCTCACTGAAGACGACCATGAGGTGCAACCAAGCCCCCGCAGGAAGCCAACAAGTGGAGCTTTGAGCTTAAATCATTTTGTTACGTTTCTTTAGTTTGTCGTCCAGTTTGGGTTTTCCTGGTCTTTGTTTTGTGCGTGTTTCTCTTTCCTCTGCTCACAGCCAAGATCGTTTACTTGGCACCGACATGACGAAGCAGAAAGAAACTACAAAGACCTGTGATTTGAGACAACATGAGAACATGCTGAATTTTGGTTTCCTTCACCTGTGGTTTGGTTCAGTTTGGGCTGGACTACAGAAAGAAAAATGATCCATCGTTTCATGATCAGGTTAAACACTGAGAGGTATCCTTACTGAGAATTATTGGGGATGGGAACTGGTTCAAAATTGTCCGATCCATCAGAATCGTAAACCTCCCAGCTCCATTCCTTTCATCAATGCTTTTTGTGCCTGAACTACACCAAACATTAACCACAGCGTTGACAAAGTCAGTCTCCATTCTCCAAACGTAAAGTTTCACTGGTCCGCTACATATTAACGTAGAAATGGAACGTGCCCGCTGCAGAAACGTACAATGTCTACATTTACTCTGGTGACTGGGTTGCGTCTACGCTGCTGGAAACATACAGACAGAAAAAGTCATGGTGGCGAGAAAGAAACGATCCAAAGCGTGACTTCACTTCAAGAAAAAAGACAACAACAGAGCTGCTTGATCATCAAGATGCTCAAACATCTTCCTTCACAACATGGGCTCAAATTCCAGGAGTGCAATGTATCCGACACTCTTTGCACAAGTGCAGCTGCTTCCCAACGCGGCAGCATGTTTGTTACTGAGGATGATATAATAATGTTATAATAACATCAGGCAGGTTTAGTGGATTTTTTAGCTCTCCAAGAAAACCTAAATGAAAATGAACCTGTGACCTGTTCCAAATTAAACAGCACCTTTCAAACAATCGTGATGTCCCAAATCTCTGTTGCTCTGAGTTCACTGTTCCTGCAAATGTTTAACTGGTGAAATTAATATTGATTTTCTTCGTACAGTTTTCAGCACTACCTCATTTTGACCCAACATCTCCTCAGCTCCCATCCTTAATATTTGTGTCTTCAAAAGCCATGTTACAGTAAAACTGTTTTCTGTCCGTGTCCAACAGATGTTGCTCCATGAACTGAACCCTCGTCCCATTCATATCAACATCACTCATCAGCTTTGATGGTGCGTGACAGCACCAGTGGTCATCCCCAAAGAATCATCACATGACAGATACTGATGCACAAACTCAGATGCCGTGTCTCTTATGTTGTGCACCTGGAGAATGTTGTGTTGCAGACGTCAGAGTTTGTCATGCAATGTGCTGTGGTGGTCACGGTGAGCCTCTCTGAAACATCTGCTGCAGTGTTGTGTGTCTCAGCGCGAGCGACAAAGGACCATCTCAGGGCTCACCGGATTAGCAGAACAGTTGGCAGACATCCAAAAATACCTGACGTCTCCTCGTCCATGTCCTGCGTTTGCTGGACCAAAATATTTTCACCCTTCAACTCACTGATTGGTTCAATGGATGCACTGAACATCCTCTTTTCTTATGTTCCCGTTGTCTTCTAAGTAAAATTAAAGAAACAGTGTGTAAGCTTCAGGGGCATTTAGTGGCATCTAGTGGTGAGGACTGCACATTGCAACCAGCTGAAACTTCTGGTTAGAATTCCTTCAGTGTTCATTGTTCAGGAGGTTTTGACCAGGAGCTGAAAGATCCACAGAGGTCTCTTCCTCTCCGAAACAAACGGACCAGCTGATTTAAAACGGCAAAAACACTGAATAAAACACTTTCACGTTACAAATCAGAGGTTCTCTGACATTCTCGAGGCGCTTCTAACTACAGTGGCTGACTTGAAAAAACACAAATGTCTCTGTCTAGACCCAGTGTCTGGTTTGTCTGTCCTGGGCTACTGTAAAAACATGGCGGTGCAACATGGCGATCTCCATAAACAAGGACCTGCTCCCTGTGTAGACATACACACCTCGTTCTGAGGGAACGGACACAAACATTCTTATATTTCTGAAGACGACTTTAATCTTTCGCCAAAGTATAAACTGAAAATGCCACACAGCTCTTCAATTTCTGTTGAGCGACACTCGTTAAAGGTGTTGTGCGCACTCTGCCATACATCAGGCTCAATGTGCTGCTGACTTCATGAAACCTAACCGCCCATCAGAGAGGCGATCACTGCCACACGTGAAACAATCAGCTGCTGGAGCAGGTTGATGCCCAGAGGAGGCCGAACCTTCGCCGCCTGTGTCCTCCCCCATATCCTCCCTCCCTCCCCCTGCAGGAAAGAGGGACGCTCGCTTGCTGGAGAAAAGGCAACCAGAGAACATTCAAATCATAGGAAAAAAAAAAAAAACTTTGACCATTAGTAAACAAATAAATAAGGCTATGACAAAACAATATATATATATTTATAGATATAAAAAAAAGAACGAAAAATGTGCAATGATTCCAGTATCATCTTTACACAAAATGTTCACATCTCTATAATAATCTAGAATCTTTTCAATTCTTTATTTTTTTTAATTCCTGCATTGCTCTCAGCTTTTTACGTACCAACCAGTGCGATACCAACAGCCGCTCTGCGAGTTCATGACTGGGGGCCAAAATAATAATAAAAACAAAAGAAGCCCAGTCTTTCTGCTCCGCCCAGTCTTGGATCAGGCTGGCACGACTCCTGACTCTGTGTCACGGCGTGCTGCCAAACAAACGTCCCAACCAGCTGCTGGAGCGGTGAACATCGACTACACTGGGAGCAGCAGGTGGACGAGCATGGTGTGTTTATGGCACAGGTTGGGCTGGGAAAAACAAATCTTAAAAAAAAAAAGTATCGGACTGCATTAGAAGAGAGCTGAGGTTGCCAGGTCTGCTGTTTCAGAAAGAGTAAAATAAAAATATCCACAAATAATTCCTGCTGTAAGAAGAGCTTTCAGCGAGCCGGCTGGGAGTGTTTGTGATGTGTCCCCCCTCCTCCCTCCACCTCTCTTCATCTTATCTGTGGCTCGGTGGAGGGCTGGCTGGTTGGCACCGCCCGCCTGGCAGTCCCATGGCGATAAAATCTAACTAACACACACATCAGCAAAACGAAAGAAAAGAAGATATATCCAGATCCAAAACAACCCCCGAAAACCGTTTAGCAGGACAAACTAGAACAATATGGTGATAGAAAGACAGTTTCATTTACACCCACGCACACACGCACACACACACGCACGCACGCACGCTCACACACACTTAAGTCGTTAAAATACTGGAGTCATTAAACTGCTCTATACATGAGCATTTCCCACTTTCTACACATTTACACTTATTATGATTCATTCACCTCCTTCGCCTCCATATCTTGACCTCTGACCCCGTATCCTTAGAACCCCCACCCCTCCCCCTCTCCTCACCCTCCCACCACCCCTCGGCCCACAACGAAGGGCAGGAAAAGAAAAAAAAAAAGGCGCAGAGTAATTATACTGCATCTACATCAGGTGAGTGCGGGTTAAACTGCAGGAGGACCCGGCGCTCTGGATCAAAGCTCAGAAGGAAAAGAAGAAAAAGAAAAAGAAAAAGAGAGGGGGTGTGGCCTCCCGGGGAGTAGGCGGGGCTTGTGTAGAGGAAGAGCAGGTGAGTCACTGATCAAGCCCACGTTCGTCTGCAGGATTGTGGGTGATGTCATTCCAGCGATGGAAGAAGAGGCAGAGGGAGTTTGTAAATGAAGTGGTGAGGAGGACTGAAGTGGGAGGTGAAGGTGGAGGAGAGGAAGTAAATGAAGAGGGGGAGGTGGTCGTTTCTTCTGTGGGTGTGTCCTGACCCCAGAGTGGGCGGGGTCTACCTGTCCTTCAGCTCCTGAGTGACGCGTTTGGTGAATCTGCCGCAGAGCAGCCCCATCATGAAGAGCAGCGCCACGCCTGCACCAATCACAGTCAGGATGTAGTTCTTGGACGGTGATGTCATCACCTGCATGGCCAGGTCCGAGAAGCCCTCAGCGGGAGCCACCTGACAGGAGGTGAGGACATATCAGTCACAGCAGTCCACTTCATGCAGCTAACATAATGACTTCCAAAATAAAAGCCCTATTAGACAAGATTTTGATATAGCTTGTTAACTCAATTTCAAATTAAAAGCCCATTTAAAACTGACTGTATGCAGCTCATTTATACATTAAAAAATAAAAGTGAACTAGATAATTTTTCAAAATAAAGGATCCTTTAGTCAGATGATGAATTTCAAACCAAAAGCCTGTTTTAGCTAGACTGTATACAGCCTGTTAAGTCAATTTCAGATTAAAAGCTAATTTAATACTGATTTTATATACCTGGTTATCTCAATTACAAATTAAAAGCCTATTTAAGACTGATATTATACAGCTTGTTAACTCGATTTCAAAATAAAGGTCACTGGATTTACACATCTTGCTAACTCAATTTCAACTTAAAAGCCCGTCTATTACTGTTTTTAGAGCTTGTTACCTCAATTTCAAACTAAAAGCCACATTAAGACTGTTTTTATACAGCTTGTTAACTAAATTTCAAATCAAAAGCCCATTTCAGATTCATTTTATACAGCTTTGTTAACTCAATGTCCAAATAAAAGCCCATTAAAGACTGATTTTATTTAGTTTGTTCACTTAATTTCAAAATAAAGGCCTCTTTAAACTTGATTTATGAAGCTTGCTAACTCAATTTCAAAATAAAAGCCCATTTAATATGGATTTTACACAACTACTTACCTCAATTTCAAATTAAAAGCCCATTTAAGATTGATTTCATGCAACTCATTCATCAGTTCCAAAATAAACGACCCTTTAGAACAAACTATGTATAGTTCAATCGGTTTCAAAATAAAGGAAAACTTTAGTCAGAAGCTATGAACCTTGTCAATTTCAAACTAGAGGCCTCTTTACGTTTGATTTTGCCTAGCTCCATGCATGAGTTTCAAAATAAAGCTCCCTTTGGTCGTACCTTGGCGGCGTAGCTCCACATGTCGATGCGATCCTGAAGTCTCTTCTTGCACTCCGGCTGCAGACGAACACGTTTGTCCTGCAGCGCCTCCATCAGGCACGACATCTCTGAGGAAACAACACAACAAGTTTAGGAATTTAAGTTTGGTTTGTGGCTGCGTTGTGTTTGAGGTCTGACGATTCAGAGACGACGGTTAGAAGATATTTAATCTTTGTTTATATAGTTTCTAATATGTCTTAGTTTTAACAAATTAAACAAACATGTCAATTAATATTGTAATAAACTGAAACTAAAAACATTAAAATAATGTTTACAGACTTGATGTGTGTTAATAAAGAGAAAAAAATCCTAAATCTAAAACTGAAAATCATTTTCTGTCTAGAATCTTTGGAATTACAAATCTATCTAAATGTAAAATAAAGAATCAAATTTTAGTTGCAATCACGCTTCTTTTTATTGTTCTTCATTTTTTAGGAGTTTAAATTAAAATTCCATCGTACAAAACACGCAGATAAAGATTTTCTGCATTTTTATTTCAGGTTATTATCACTAGCTCTATTTAATTTTCAGCTGAGGTGTGTGTGTTCGTGTGTGTGTGTGTGTTCGTGGACTCACGGCGCCCTCTGCCAGGTGGGATCGCTGCACACTGATGTTTGATGTCCAGAGCGCAGGCTGTGTGGAGGACGGGGTCGACGAAGATGTCCGCCTTACTCTCCTTTAGCATGTTCAACACCTCCTGCAGGAGGAGGAAGAGGAGGAGAGATGGGGGGGGGGGATACAGAGGATGAAGAAGAGGAGGAGAAGGATGAAGAGAAAAAGATGAGAAGGTTTACATCAGTCGGTCCCTCCAGGATTTCACGGGTTGTTTTGTGATTGTTGCAGCCTGAAATGCCAGATGACAGCTGATCTATATATTTATAGGTGTTTTTGTTTTTCTTTAAGTTTTAAAAATTACTGTTGTTTTTTCAATTACATTATTTTAAATTGTTTTTTTTAAATGCACTAAACGCTGCTATGATCGGAGAAAATTGCACGGTTGCACAGAATTCATGGGGACGGGCTGAATTTGCTTTAACTGTTTCGATCCTGAAATCCTGGTGGCACTGCCAAGAGTCTGGCATTTAGCTCCTGACTGATGCGTAATGTAAACTACGTTAACCCCCTCACCGTGCCAGCGGAGGAAACAGTTGTGTTTTAAAATTAAAATAAACTGTGTGAAGATGCTGTGATTTCCTCTCCCCCTCAGTGGTCAGTGAAGGCAGCAGTGACTTTCTTTACCTTCTTACATCCTTCCTGTTTGATCTTCAGCAGGTTGACCTTCAGACACTCCTCCACCTGCCCCGTCTGCTCCTGAGCTGCTGCTTCCTCCGGACACAGCCTGGAAATCTGAAAACACACACATAGTCAATAACATCTGTGTGAGCTGCCAGCGTGCCTCTGAGCAAGACACCGAGCCACAACCTGCTCCCTGTGAGCACGGCTGAGCTCTGAGCTCTGAGTCGGACGTGTGTTATCTTCATTTTCACATTGAAAATAAATCGTCAGAAACGGACTTCTCAGCAGTTATTAAATGTTCCACTCAGCCAGATGACATCTTGTGATAATTTGCATATTAGTGGCATCAGCTGTACTAATTTCCACTCGTCAGGTTTCATCAGGATCAGTCTGCGTTAATTTCAACATGGTTTGACAGAATGTAGGATCAGCAGCTCCACGGGGATCAGTGTGCATGAAGGAGCTCAACTGACACTGTTTTTATTTTTATATTATTTACATTAGATTTTCATATCATTAGTTTTTATATGTTTAGATTTGCCTTGCCTCCATGATTTTGTGCATTTAATGCCTGTAAACCAAATCTCTGTCAGGATGATGATAAAAAATGAAGATTTCAAGACGGTTTTCAAGTCTCAACAAAAGTTTTAACGTCTCCAGATTTAAAATTTGGAGGAAGTGAACATATCATCTCTGGATGTATCTGTTTAGAGTCCCTGTAGCCAAACACACCAGCTGCTTTCACCTAAACTACTGTACCACTGAAAGCAGCAGCAATTTTATTCTCCTCTGCTAATTATCAAGCCATAGTCGCCCCCTGCTGGCCAGAGGACTGCATTACAACACATGTTAGATTCCAGGTGAGTCCAGTCCTCCGTAATTCAGTACTTATAATATAAAGAATTCTCCAGGATCTGAAGTTAATGGTGCAACACTTACACAGTTAATACACAAGAATCTTTACATAATTTAATTTTCTGTACTAAACAGAAATAATGCCAGACACAAGCTGATAGATGACGAACTGAGAATGTCAGATTTAAAACACGTTTTTAGAAGTTAAAAAAATACAGACAATAAGACTCAGTCTTTTTCACTTAATGAAACTTTTTGGCAGCTGCTGTGGCAAAACCAAAATATCTGAAGAGCAGTTTATAGTTAACAAAATCTAAGACTGAAATTATAACTAGCAGTTAAAATGTTTTTTTTTTTTTACTGAAACAAAATAAAAACGCCAGTCTTCAAAAACACGAAACTTAAATGTGGGAAGATATGTTTAGTTTTCTCCCTCCATGCACACTGTGGTTGCTACACTACTTCGTCCTGTTTTGTTTGGAGTCCTAAAGTAGTGACTGAAGGTGGTGGCGGTGCAACACAGAGGATGCCAGCTGACATAAAACCCCAAGAAAATAAATGAAAAAGAAAAAGCTTGATATGCAAACAAGGTTTTCTAAAAATGGCTGAAGTTGCAGGGAGAACAACTATTAATCAAAGTTTTCATCACCACACTTAAAAACCCAGAACTAAATAAAAACTAAACTAAAATCTCAGCATTTCTAAAACTAACCTGGAATCAAAAATCAAAATGAAAGATTAAATAAAAGTAAAAGGTTATTAAAACTTAATTTCTTTTGCTTCTTAAAACTGAGCCTCATAATTCACAGTGAGACTTTCAGAGCGCGCGCGTTTGTAAGGAAGCATGAATGTGCGAACCTCCTGTGTGCAGTGGATCTGCAGCTGAGGGTCGAGTCTGTAGTCCAGCGCCGACTCCTGCAGGATGATCTGGATCTGAGCCTCACAGTCTGGAGACAAACGCTGTCACAACACACACACACACACACACAGAAACACACACATGAACATCTATATGACCTTACAGGCTGACTGTCTTTAGGACTTCTTGATTTTAGATGCACTGAATGATTTAATATTCAGTATAAACAGTATCAACACTTCATATCTGTATGTACACACAAACCTCTTCTCATGCACTAACTTTAAGTTTCAATATTATAACAATAATTTCATCCTGAACAGCTATCCAAGATAAAATGGTTTCCATCTTTAAAAACAGTGACATATATCTTTATTCTAAGGATTTCATTTGCACTCCCAGGAGGTTTCTATTTTATTTTGGCGGGCAGACATGAAACACGAGGAGAGACGCATGTGACTGCGCCAGCGGGAGTTGAACCAGACATGTTTCAGGGTTAAGATTTGCTTCTTAACAGGGACACTCTGTAAACTGCCTCCTAACTGCATCTGATATTAATCTGTCTCAGAATATGAACAGGAAACTTCAGTGAGACGCTTCAGACTGATGACAGAAACCCTCGGTGTTAAAGAACAGAGAAAGAGGAAGTGAGGTGGCGCTCTCTAAACTAACTCTTGGACGTGTTGTTACAGTGAAGACAAAGGGTCTGACCTGGTCGGCGTATTTCAGTTTGAGGCAGGAGATGACCTGACCCTCCAGCTCGCTGTCCGCAGACGCCTTGTTCAGGATTGGCTGACAGAACTTTGGGATGTCGGCTTTACAGGCCTTCCTCAGCACCGGGTTCAGCCTGTAGTCTAAACACACACACAAACACACGACTTTTAGTAGATGTACTTGTGGTTGTTAGGTAAAAGTATGATGTATTTAGTTGAATGTGTGTGTGTGTGTGTGTGTGTGTGTGTGTGTACCTGTGTTCTGGGTGATCTGTCTCTTGGTGATCATCTGTTTACATTTAGGATCCATCAGCTCACTGTTCTTGTTCTGTTTCAGACACTGAAGAACGTTCTTTCCCTCCGACTCCGTACAGAACCGCTGGAATGCACAGTCACACAAAGATGCAGTTACAAACAGGAGCAAACACACAAACACACTGACACACAAACACACTGACACACAAACACACTGACACACTTCACTGTTTGATCCGTACTGTGCTTTAGTCTCATCGATCACTTTGTTTTATGGAATTACTGTGACGACATATTAAAGCCAGGTTCAAACCCTTAAGTTTAAATCCTGGTTGTACTGGCCTACCCTGATCATGTGGTGCTGATTGTACTGGCCTACCCTGATCATGTGGCGCTGGTTGTACTGGCCTACCCTGATCATGTGGTGCTGATTGTACTGGCCTACCCTGATCATGTGGCGCTGGTTGTACTGGCCTACCCTGATCATGTGGCGCCGGTTGTACTGGCCTACCCTGATCATGTGGCGCCGGTTGTACTGGCCTACCCTGATCATGTGGTGCCGGTTGTACTGGCCTACCCTGATCATGTGGTGCCGGTTGTACTGGCCTACCCTGATCATGTGGCGCCGGTTGTACTGGCCTACCCTGATCATGTGGTGCCGGTTGTACTGGCCTACCCTGATCATGTGGTGCCGGTTGTACTGGCCTACCCTGATCATGTGGTGCCGGTTGTACTGGCCTACCCTGATCATGTGGTGCCGGTTGTACTGGCCTACCCTGATCATGTGGTGCCGGTTGTACTGGCCTACCCTGATCATGTGGTGCCGGTTGTACTGGCCTACCCTGATCATGTGGTGCCGGTTGTACTGGCCTACCCTGATCATGTGGTGCTGGTTGTACTGGCCTACCCTGATCATGTGGCGCCGGTTGTACTGGCCTACCCTGATCATGTGGCGCTGGTTGTACTGGCCTACCCTGATCATGTGGCGCCGGTTGTACTGGCCTACCCTGATCATGTGGCGCCGGTTGTACTGGCCTACCCTGATCATATGCTTGCAGACTCTCATCAGCTGGTAGTCCAGTTCAGGATCGACCATCTCCACCTCCTGCAGCTTGAAGATTCGCTGGTGGCAACGCTGAGTGAGCTGACGCTTGTTCTCCTTCAGACACTCGATAACCTACGTGAAAGAGAGAGAATCAGACTGTTAGATATCAGAGGTGACAGCGTGCAGGATCTTCTCTTCTCAAGATTCAGTTTCAAAGGTAATGCTGCGTTCTTGAGCACAGTGAAGTCTTATTTGCAAACTGATAATGGAAAAACAAATGGGCGCAGCATGGCTTGACTCGGCATGGCCAAAGGTGGTGATGAAAAAAGGTAACGGTCTCTCCTGTGGGCTCACAGGAAACAATGATGCATGATGCTGCACTGATGCCTGAACAAACCTGCCCCCTGCTGGACGTTTAGGGCACTGACAGTTACTCTACAGATTGTGGTCTGTACTGCAAAAACTTTTGTTTCTTGAACTGATGGAAAATGTTTCACAGCATTTAATCTGTTGAACAGAACACTACAGCTAACAGCTAATTATACTGTCACCCTGGGTTCACACCTGATTACATCACTCTGACATGTCTGACATTTTGGAGCAATTACCAAAATACTTTTTAGACAAAACTCAGCGTATTTTCCAAACTGCTGTAGAGGTACAGTGGCTGAAAAAGAGGTGTGTGTTTGTGTGTAGCTGCTGACCTGTGCGTTGCCAAAGGCCACGTTCTGACACAGTCTGTTGATGTCCAGCTTGCAGGACTCGAACAGCTCCGGCTCCAGGCGGATGTCCTCTGACTGCACAGATTCAGGGGAAGGTTTAGTGGATTTACAGAAAACACAGAAGTAAAGAAAAACACAGACACTTTTAATATGTGCAGTAGAGAGAAAAAAGAAACTGACGGGCTTCAGCGAGTGTCTCAGGAGAGATCAAGAGCTCAGACGAGAAGAGCAGAAAAAGAAGTGTTTGCTGTTGGCCTGCTGAGGTTTTATAAATGTTTGAATGGTACCTTAGGCAATCTGCTGTGTAAGAAGCTCCACATCAAACACGCTGAACCTCTGTGTGCGATTTCTCTCGTTGTTCCCGAGACACACACTCGCACGCATGCAATAGAAATATACATAGTTCACACACTTCAGATTAACTGCTTTCTGTTCATCCGACTTGATTTGTTTCATAAATGATCTTAAAGAACATTTTCTCTGAGAGCACCCAAGGGTTTATACAATGATGTGATAATAATAAGGGATTTTATTTAAGTGCTGCTGAAGCACAAAGCTCCTCTCTGACGGATTTTAACTGTGATAAAAGTCTCTGTCTGATCACAGCTAGAAAATAATTACAATATTATGCAACTTTTAGAATTCACGGTCTTTAAGGTCGACTCCATCAGCGCTCTCAAATGGAGATGCTCATTCAGCAGTTAGCAATAAGCAGTGACGCAGGTTAGAGCGCTGATAAAAATAACCAGGGATAGTTTGGATTTTTTAAAAGTGGGGTTGTGTGAGGCACTTAGCCATAGTCAGTGTATTGTCTTTAGAAGATGGTCGGCATGTTGTCAGTTTGGAGAAGGGGGACAGGGAACTACATCCCTAAAACCACCACAATCCTCTGAGGAAATTTTGATTCACAAAACATGGGAGTTGCTGGTCTGACCCTGCCTCCACCAGTTAATTAGTTCATGTTATTGTGCGTCCACAGCAGTACGTTACTTAGCTTCTGAGCCAGTTAGCCGGTTTAGAGGAATATAGTGAATTAGAAAGGCTTGGCTCAGTCATGTAGAGGCGAATCAGGCAGGTGGTGCTGGTGGTGTTAATGTCACAATGTCCTCATGCAGAAACCTTCATCAAAATAGCATTTTTGACCTCCACAAAATTTTGAAGGTTCAGGTTTGACACTCAACACTGCTGGGCAGCTATAGAATGAAGGAAAAAACTTAAAATAAAATAAACAAATAATATAAAACAAAATAAAATTAAATAAAGGTTTGAATGCTGTTAATTCATTATAT
Source organism: Epinephelus lanceolatus (assembly GCF_041903045.1). NCBI lineage: Eukaryota > Metazoa > Chordata > Actinopteri > Perciformes > Serranidae > Epinephelus > Epinephelus lanceolatus. The sequence continues at coordinate 1,081,078 of NC_135738.1, read as the reverse complement.
GACCACAAGTATACAGCCAGTGGTGTATAGGACAGTTTTTACGAAATCAAACACAGGAAATTTTTGATGCTACAGCATACAAGAATATTTAGGATAATATTGTTCTTTGTGTCGGTAGTTTGTGTTTGTTCCTTTCCTGTTTCAACATAACAACAGCTACAATTACATGCACACCAACATTTAACCATAATTCCGACTATATTCTGAATTTGCTGTGGGTCATGAGAATTTGGCCTTCTACCAAATTTAGCATTTCCTGATTAAGACATTTGGGACATGCTAATATTACTCAGGATTTCAGAGCATTATCTGGACATGTCTACAGCGAATTTGCAATATGCATCTCAACTGGGGTTTTTACAACAGTTTGCAACACACGGCTTCTTGTCTGTTTCAGGTCAGCTCTGTGTGTTGCCGTGGATTTGCTGAACACAAACCAACTCGCCAGCGCTCGCCTGCAAGGCTGAGCAGAGATGCATGGCCAAAAGACGAACCCAAGTTTCTGGCATGAGGGTGAAACTCATCTGCTTTTAAACATTATGAAAAGACTTAGATATCAGCAGGTCGGCCACCCTTAGAAAACTCTGAAAAAAATCTTATTTTGATGCAAGGAAACAAAATGACAAGCAGCTCCAGCTGTTTAGCATTTCTAGATGTTGATGTGATAAACGACATATTAGGGCACGTTAATCAGAGTGTGCATGACTGCATGTAAACAGGAGGATTAGTGGAATATTCATTTTCCTTAACCGTGTAAACAGTTTAATACAAATATTGTCTTTTTCAGAAGAAGGGCAAAACATGTTATATTTTGTGTGTGTACATGTAGTCAGTGTCTCTGTACACAAAGCCAGCTCCATACAGTGACTGGAACTCTGACCTCTGACCCCCCTTAACACCTTTGGGATGAACTGGAACATCAGAATCAACTGATGAAGCAACATCAGTGACCAATCTGGTTGCTATCCTGTGAAAAACATGCATGCCAAAGGTAAATGACTTCATTTATACAGCACTTTGTTTACAAGGTTTCTGCTGCTCATTCACATGGAAGGCGGGCAGCTCCCACACAGGCTCTCCAACACTGTGAGCAGCAGACGACCCGCTCTACCTCCTGAGACACAGCTGCCCAAAATACCAACTTTTCATCAGCTGTTTTCAGCTTTGTGACGAGGCATCTTTCAGATCAACCGATGAGTTTTTAAAATGGTGTACGTTACATAAGCCGGAGGATTTTCTCAGCCCATTGAAGAAACATTTAATCCGTCAGTGTTTCATTGAGAAACACCAAATTTGGAAATGTGTGGGACAGTGACACAATGTTGACCGTGTATGAATGTGAATAAATCCCTGCAGCCAGATTCAAACACACGGTGGAGCCTGAAACCAGACGAGTGGAAGCTGGTCTTTAATTTGTTCTTTTAGATTATAAAAAAAAGGAAACACGTGTCCGGTAACTTGGCGGACTGTTGTCAGACATTCAGACTTCCTGTCTCTAAGTGACAGTGAGTCTCTTTGGAAACTAATGAGATGTTACAGTGGATGGAGCGCTGACTGGCTGCGCTGACTGGCTGCGCTGACTGGCTGCGATCTGTGCTGTGTGTTTGTGAACTGTGTCAGTGAACGTACCATCTCCACCTCCTCCACCCGCAGCTGTTTACGACACTTGATGGACACTCGCTGCTCCTTGACGTCCTGCAGGGTGTCGTTCCTCACCGTGGTGCTGAGGCAGATCACGACGTCCACCCTGAACGACAGAAAGACACGAGCTCACACACCCAGTCCGACTTAACTCTGAACAATATGTCAACGTCACATTTACGCCTCGCTGGAGATGGGAGAGTCTGTTTGTTGCTCAGCTGTGAATTTCACTGCTGCTCCAAACTGCGGACGTGTCTTTAACATCCAAGAGGTCAGATTATTATTTTTTTCAAACCTAAACACATCCTCTATCACATATTTCAAAACCTTGCTCAGTGTTTGCAGGATGGCTGGGTGGAAAAAGTGTGTTGGCAGCTGACATTATAATCCAGTCACCAGTCTTCCTCTGAAACACAGAGAGCTGAAAACCTCAGGAGGAGTTTTAGGAAAGTGAACTGACCCGCCGTCATTTACAAAAACACCTGGAAAAAGTTGAGCATGAACGTTCATTTTCCACCTCTGAGCTCAGAATATTTTGTAACACAACACTCTTCCCAGAGGTCCACTGACCAGCTTTCAGACTTGAGACTGAGAGATGAAGCCGACAGCTCGTTAGCAACTCCACCGTTTTTAGTTTGGATAGTTTTGTTCTATATCTGATAACATGGTGGAAGTAAGTGGTCATTTTCTTGCTGCAGGTATAAAGAGCAGATTATTATGGAAGCCCATTAGTGCCAGTGAGAGGGGAAAAAGCGGAACATTTGGCCTTGTGATGAAAAAAGATGCTTTAAATTGTTATAATAACAAACTAGCTCAAAATAATCAGCTAAAAGAGTCTCATTATTTTGAGATACTAAATTATTATCTTGACAAAGGTTCTCATTATAATGACTTTGGGGTCATGCCCACCAAAGGGTGTTTTTTTTTTTTCCTGAGGCACATGGTGTATTTACTACATGCGCCAGCAGTGTGACGAGCTGCTGAGCGCTACACATTTGGCGTTTCTTTTTTCTTAAATGGTGAGTAGGACTGCCCCCTAAAAATCACCAGTAGGAGACCACTTAGTCAACTGAGACTGCTTCAAGTTGCACAGTCTTTTTTTTTCTTTGTCAGTTAGTGCGCAGTATTTTTCTGTGGATGCTTTAGTCCACATATTTTGCTGCGGAGTGAGCGCTCTTCACTTTTACACTGCTGTTCGGGCACTGAGACACTTGGATGCCTGACGCTGATCTGTTTTCACCTGAATACGATCCTTTTCACGAGATCTTGAAGCGTCCTGACTCCGTGCTGGATCAGCTAACTTTCCGTTACCGCTGTCTCCGTGCACAAGCTACACAACAGCAGCACTAACACCAACACTGAGCAGTTTGATGGTCCCAACAAACTCACATCAGTACCAAAATGGCTCAGCTTTGCAGCTGCACTATTGCTGCGTGTAGGAGCCATAATCTATATTTAACCTCTGTTGTTTATTATTTGTTAGGCTGCACACCTTCTTTTGGTCACTTTCACTTCCGGTTGTAATTGACACAGGTGTGGGGGATTGGTTTCACATTATTTTACCTGTTCATTCACTGGCGTGACCATTCTTTAGACAAAGAGGTTGAGTGTTGGCTCCAATATTTGTTGTTGTATTTGTTTGTTTGTTTGTTTAAAATATCACCATAAAAACGCAACGTTGGACTTGGACATGTATTTCTTTCAGTGAGTCACAGTTAAGAGCCGACTCAGCCTCTTAGCAGCTTTTTTTTTTTTTATTGATAGTAGTCGCTACACTGCATCCTGTGCTAAGCATTGCCCAGGACAACTGTGACTGGTTTAAAGAAACACAAACAAGCCAGAGCATTTTTCCACTGTAGCAGAACTGGTGATTTCACACCTTTCTCAAGCACTGACACAGTGCCATGGTGATAGGTCTGGCTTCTTTGGCTTTTATC